>NW_010313405.1:0-203 GCF_000700745.2 Antrostomus carolinensis
GATGATAAACTGCTGCAGCCTGCTCCACCCAGCCCAGCTGTGGCGTGGGGCTGGGCTGTGGGGTGTGGGGGGCACAGCCCCATGGCAGGGGCAAGCAGGGTCCTGGTGGGCAGCACCCCCAGCCCCCACTGTGACCGTCACCTTCTCATCTGGGTGGTGAGGAGCAAGGTGCAGTCGTCCCCACGGCACTGGCTGGTCGCGGG
>NW_010313406.1:0-15308 GCF_000700745.2 Antrostomus carolinensis
CCCTCGGGGCGTACCTGCTGCACCCCGTCCTCCTGCGGGCGAAGGGGAGGGGAAATACACCCTCTGTCCCCTCCCAGCATCTCCAGGCCTCCTCGAAGGGGTTGAGCGCGGGGCTTGCTTTGATCTGAGGGGAAGCAGGTACCGTTAAACTCCATCGCATCCGCTGTGGGTGATGGCGCCGGGTGGCCGGAGCTGCGGGCCGATGCCTGGGAGAGGCTGGGGAGGGGTTGTGTCCCTGGGAAGGGGGGCGAGGAGCACGGACCGAGTGCTGTGGCTCTCACAGCGCTGCTGGAAGCAGAAGTGCCTTCAGAAAGGCCTCAGAGTGGGTATAGGGAAGTTTTTTGCTCCTTGTGTAATTCAGTAGGCACAAGATACGAAAAGTCAGAAAAAAAATGTAATGCCTCAGCCTAAAGCTTTAAATTTTGATCCAGCCTTCATTTTTCCTGTTGCAGCCTTTGCTGCTGAGCAACTTGTCTTGGATGTATCTGCTCACCTTCAGCGGGACCCAGAGGCTGTTGGTGACGCAGCCTGAGCAGAATAGCTGTGGGTCTTGCCCACAGCACAAGCGATTCTTGTTGGGTTGTGAGCTGATGCAAAGGGCCAAATGGGCCAAATGCCCCCATTTCTGATCTCATGGGACAAACCTGGCCTGGGTGAAGAGAGGTCAGAGTTACCTGAGAATGTGAGGGTTGGTAATTTGTACTGTTCTTTCTGTCTTTCTCACAGTAGGAGAAGCAAAAGGCAGAGGTTGGAGCATATTATTATGAGGGGAAGAGTGGAGTTACAAAAATACATTGTTTGGTCAACATGTCATAGTATAAAATGACAGTTAATTATTTTGAATTATCTGGTTACTCTTTTTTTCAAATAACAGGTTGTTTCTTTGAAGTTCTCAGTATGTCCTGCTCCCGCTGGCGTTACAGGAAGCGGACAGTTGGTTCAGTGGTTGGCATAAGTACGCAGTATTTTTCCAGGTACAGTCTTGGGATTCATATTAGATGTTATGTGCCTTAGATAACGATTCCTAAAGCTACCTGCCTTGATTTAATCCCTCCCTAAAAATCCGTAGAGTGATCACGCTGAAAACCAGTACATACTTCTTTTACGGTGTTTTTTATTTTTATACTGCAAGGAGTTTGTGATTGAATTGCAAACGAAATAGATCAGACGGTATGCAGTCTTAAGATGACTATAAGAATCGCAGGTTGTGAAGGACTTCAAATTGGTTCTGTTATTTATTCATTTTTAAGGGGATGAAATAGTGAATTTCCACAACAATAAGGCCATGCATGGAAACAGTCTGCATTCCCTTATTCCCCAAACTTCAAAGACAATGAAGTTCTGAAATGAACCTAAAGCACTCTGAAATAATGAGAAGAAAAATGGCATTCTCTTTCTCTTTTGAAAATGTTATTCCCATGTGAGGGATAAAAGTGAGCAGTAAATAGCTTATATAGAGAAATACAAAATTTGCTACCTTTTCTTAAAGCTTTGTGCAAAACATGCATCTTGGCTATATTTGGTATCTTACAGTATTCAGTAAACCCTGGTAAAATTTTGAAATTTTCTGTCTTGATATTTGCTTATCTTCCCTCACACACTTGCTTTTACTGTCTGAATACTTAAAATTCAGGCACCATAGATCACGCTTTCCATCTCTCCTCATTTACCTCCGACAGCTTAAACTGCAATTTATTGCAAGGATTATACCTGTAAGTAAAACAGGATTAGACCTTAATTTGATCTGCTATTTATCCGTTGTGTTAATTGTAGCCACAGGGTTGTATTAAGAAAGTCAAAAAGTACCACTTGTAACTACAGAGTGGCTCTCACCTTTTAAATGGAAAAACACTTATTTTCTAGAAAAAATAGGAAAAATGTGGTTATGAGCTAAATGAAGGAGGCAGAAGGGTTTCTGTTTTTCCATTTTTAATGTAATTAATATAATATTGGCACCCAAAATGTAGCTATCTGGGTGCAAGCTTGTTCCTAGCTTTTACTGCTGTTGGTGGGAACAGATGCATAATTTCTCACACTTTTGTTTGTTTGTTTGTTTTTTTTAAACTGCAAATAGGGTTCTTGTTAGGCTAATGGATGTTGGGATTTTTACCTCATGTTAATCAGGAATTTCATCTGCTTGTATTTCTGAATGATATGTTTTTCTTATGCTTGCTTTTTTCCTCCCAATGCAAGAAAGCAGACAATAATTTACAGTAGAAATGACTGAAAAACAAAATGGAAAAATTGCTAAAAGAAATTCTAGTCCTACAACAGCCACCACAGTGGTAAATTCATGGTGTCCTGGAAGGCTCTGACTGAGTGGTCTGTTTTATGTCTCACAGTGCCCACTGAAAATAAGGCACCAAGCTTGAGAATGGTAAATTAAAAGGAAAAAACCCACCTTAAATCTCTTTTCAGAGCAGACATAGAAATAGAGGTATTTAAATGCCACTGAAATGCAGTAGGTTTAGAAGTACCTAATTCTCTTAGGCCCCTTTGAAAATCCTAGCTTTAAGATGCTTGATGTTTTTGGAAAATGAACAATAAACACTTTCAGTTCTCAGCTTTTGGGAGTGGCTTTCCTTAGCTTGCACTGTTTCTGCTTCCTTTCACAGAGCACAAAACTGTGCTGCATACTGAGGCCTAGGGCTGCTTGATTACTTCAGAGAGTCACCTTAAACCTGATACTTTCTATATGTGAAAAGCAAAAAATTCTGGTAAATTACTAGTCTTATCAATAATGAGTTGATGCTGCACGCTACAGTGAAATGTGATAGAATACCAGAAATGGGAACTCATTCTCACTTTCTTCTTTTTCATAAAATATCATTTTTGTCTGTGATTCCTTTTATAGTTTCTTTAAAGAGAAACATGCCAGCTAGTAAGTGGATAATTTGACTGCTAGAGATATATTAGAATGAGAATTATTGCTGCTCCTGCCTTCCCACCCTGTTAACCATTGGTTTAGCAGGACTCCTCCTCACATTGCAGCAAAGGTGAGAATTCTTAGGGGTTTTTAAATGATTCTTGCCTGTCTTCCAGTCCTACATTCTCAATATGAAAAATCTGACTGGAAAGTTCTGGATGATGAGTGAACAAGCCAGCTGCAGCATCAGTAACTTGGGAGTGTTTTGTACCTTGACTTCACCAAAGCGAGCTGCCATGGTAAATCCAAGGCAGGACATGTGTAAAGCAGGGCCCGAGCCCCTGCATGCTTCTCACACAGTGAAGAAGGGCGAGGCTTGCATCAGCATCGATTGCAAGCAGCACAGTCCTTTACCTTGCCATTCCTGGGGTTTGCTTTTTGGTATTGGGGTAGCACTACAGACCTAGTATGTTAAAGTACACATGAGCTCAAGCTGTCCTTGCCCTATTACACTGACAGAGAGCTTTTCAGGAAGGAGAAAACCCCCTCAGTCTGTCTGTGTGCTGCCCAGGTGGGTGTGAGTGAGGAAGAACACACCTGGGGAACTGAAATGTTGCCACAGGTGTGTCCAATCTCTATTTAACAAAGACCCCTCTCATTGGAAGACTCCACTGATCCTCATCAGTGGCTCAAACACAGAAACATGTTAAGAAGGTATTACACCTGTTTTCTATAAAAGAGGTAGAGGGAGAACAACTGCTTTTGTGGAAGGAGGGCTTACATCTGCAAAGCTTAGAAGGCTTTACTGCAAGCACTGCCTTTTCTGAAACCTGTGGCATCCTAGGTGAGTTCTCTGTCCTGAGTTTGTTCAGTTTGTTAGACGCATCTGTATAAAGAAAGAGGGAGTGTAAGCTGATACTCTTAATATTCTATCCATCTGGTTATTAGAGTTCTTTTCCTCAGTAAACTGGTTTATTGGGTTGTTTTTTTCAGCTTTCTTCACAATAGAGCATAATGACATCTGTTTCTTTTATTACTCTTTACTTATTAAAAATACATGTGAAAAGAGGATTTCTTCAAAGTCTTGCAGCATTTCAAAGTAATTTGGAATTGAACTTATCCAAAGAAATGCTCCTCTGATTTTCAGTATGAAGGCAATAGTACTTCTACCAGTATGTGTTGAGGTGGTGAAGTTCAACACAACTCATAATCAAATGCAGAGCAAATTTTCTTTGATATTATGCGGAGATTTTCCAGCACAAAGGCCAGTGGCATATGGAGTTTGGTGACTAATGGCCTTGAAAATTTACTTTCTTTTGTTTAATGAGCTTAAAAATTACGCATGAAATATTATTTGGAAAAAATAATTTGTTTTGTTCATGTGAGTTTTGAATACTTTCAAGAAAACTTGTGATTTGCACTCCTATTTTTGTCTGTCTGCCAGAAGATACTGATGGGTCTCTCTTTTATGACTAGAAACTAGGGTCCAGGCCACTAATTCCAGCCATGCTAAAATCTCTCTGAGACCTGAAGTGGAATTCAGTAGTATTCCTGAGGGGGAACTATTGCCCTAAAATGGTGATCCTAACCAGCTGAATGCTAAGTTAGTTTCCTAGTGCACAGCATCCTCCACCCATTTCCTTTCCATCTCTTTTGGTCTGGGTGGGCTACAACAAGCCTATGTGGGGCAAGGTATGTAAAGTCTAGAGAGACATAAGTGTAGCCAGACTTCCTTGTGCCAGTGTCATGGGAGGGCGGTTTTCCTGGCTCCTTGTGTTGAACTATCCGTTACAAAAATGAAACAGGGTAAAGACTTAAGGATGTGGGTGACATTCTATAGAAAACAATGCTAGGAACCTTTGAGGTTACCTCAGCTCGCCCATTTTGGTTTGTGCGCTCCGAATCCATTGGACACGTTAGATAATTACGACCTCCTTACCATGTCTTGTGCCAAATCAGTATCTCAGAGATCTGACTTCTTCTCAAGGGAATTTTTCTGGGTGTGGAACTTCTTCCTGTCTAGAAGGCAATAGAAAGCTTACCCATTTATCTGGAAGGATGTATTACTGATGTGGTGGTGCTATTTTATGCCAGTGGCAGCTACAGCAGTATGTGATTAGTCTGTTTCTCGAGTATAATGTGAAGGTTTCTTAAGTTGAGAAATAAGTGGAGAAGAGGGCTGCAGTTACAATTAGCTCTTATACAAGACTAGGTAAAGATATACTTAAAGAATATGCAGTTCCAGCCCCCTGCTCTCAATGGACAGATGTTAATAACCAGTTTTTACAACACTGGGTTCTATATCCCTTCCTGCTGGCCAAAAAAGGCACTGGCATCAAGTACTGTGTCTAGTACTTGGTTTTGAATCTAAGTGCTGAGAGGCCTGTCTGGCACTGTATTATATAATATGCTATTCCAGCCTACAGTCCACACAATGTGTATGTTGTACTAAAGATCCTTGAAAGCATATGTGTGGGTTTTCTTTTTAAATATCACCTACAGGTATATGCTATTTCTGGAGCCGTGCTTCTATGCTGGCACAGAGAACAGTGTGCGCTGTACAATACCATGTTGTTTTCTGCATGATAGTATAGGGTCACTACTGCTACCCTGCATATGGTTGAGCTGATTGCTTGATTAGAGATCAGAAGGGGATTTTTGGCAAGAATGTTATAGCAGAAATCTGAAGAAAACTCGTCTTTTTGAGACTTAGCTTTAGGTGGGTTCTAACTGTACTTCATCTGTCATTTTGGACCTTGTTCTGTCTATGTATTTATCTAACAACATCAAAAAACTTTTGTCATGTCCTCTCTTATGAGTCAATCAATGTGATACAAGGGAGCCTCCATCTGCTGTTGCCCATATATACAATTTATGGTCACATTGACATACAATTATAGAATGCTAATGAATTGAGTGATGATTAAGAGAGATGTGGCTGTAGAGAGGAGGCAGACAAAAATTAATGGCTATTTCTTAACTCTGCATACCCTCTCTATTCCCCATTCTGGTTTGCTGAATGATTCCATTTGGACTGATGTTTTTAATGCTTACAGCCCAAAGGTGTTTCTTTGTTTTGTTTTGTTTTTTTCCTTAAGGAAGAAAATTGGTTCCTTATGTTTTGTACATTAAGTTTCCTTAACATTTTTTTCAATGTGCATAAAATTACAGATCTCTAGAGAGAATGAAATACCACATTGCACATTGTAATACCGCACCCATTTGCTTGCTTCTCTCTGCTGCCACAGCTTCCAAAAATCATAACATAGCGTTAATACATCTACAGGCCTGGGTTTTCCATACTTGATACAAAGTAAAAATAGTAAGTGAGTAACCAGGCATAAAAATAAGTGATGTCAATTTGTGGTGGATAAATACAGTTCTAGGGAATAAAAACGTACCTTTGCTTTGAATCTGCTGCCTACAAAGAGGCAGAGTGGAGGAGAGATGTGATGTGAGGGCTACTTTTAACAGTGCCATCCCGTGTGTGGCTACAGAACTACACTGTAGGTTATAGATAGTGAACTAGCACCCCGAGAGAATCAGAAAGATTACATCAGATTTGGTAGTTGAAGCAGATTTTATGAGGATTGTAAGTGGCACCTAATATAAACCAAAAGTTAGAAAAAGATATTATTCCTAGGTCATCGCTCTGTACTGTAAACTTGAAGCATAATACTGTGTTTGGGTATATGAATGTTTGCAGACCATTGAGAAAGAACATCAGGTTTATGGACTGTTGAGTATTTTTCACTTGTTGCTTCATTTGCATTGTTAAAGCAAAGTGCCTTTTCTGAGTGCCAGTTGTTGAACAGACTACACAAATGGTCTTTTTTTCCCCTGTTGCTCTGGCATAGAAGCAGCATGGCATGTCATACGGTTTGCTCTCTCCCTGACAAGTTGTTCCCAAGGAAGCAGGGACGTGGTTATGGACCTTGTCTCCAGCTACATCTCTGAGATGAAGTGCTCAGTGTATTATTAAAATGATGTGCTTTGTGGCTCAGCGAGATGGATCCCAGCTCTGGTCTGAATAAGTCATTTAGTTTGTTATTGCACCCTCCCACTATATTATTCATGCTGGTTTTTTCCACTTCCATTTTCATTTTTTTCTTTCTAACCTGTTCTTCTCCTCAAGGTCTCTGTCCAGCCTTGCTAACCTCTCATATTCTGCATGTATCTCTTGCTGGCAGTCTGAGTTCCACAGTCTTACTCCTCTTCTCTCTTACCCCTACAGGACTTTGCTTTTTCTTGTATCTGTTCTGGTTTTCCCCTCTCCTCATCCCTTTCTTCTGTTATTTCCTCTCTCCACCTTCACTTTGCATGGGCTATGTCAAGTCAGCTAGCTGGGAATGTACATGGAACATTTGGGAAAACCAGAATAAGGTAGAGGAAAAACAAGGGAAAGAAGTTTCTAGATGGTTGTTTAAAAAGGGACTTGTGTTTCCACTACTTGAGGGCGATGGAGGGAGAAAAAAGAAAAAAAAGGACAGGGGAGTAAAATGTTGAGAACTCTGTTCTGGTGAGCTCCTGTTCATTTTGAATCCTGTCAACAGGGGACCTTGCTACAATAAAAATAAGTCATTAGCTGCCTTGTTTCATAACAGTTGAATATCACACAATTTTTACAGGAAAATCTGTTGTGACTTCTCCCCTCTCTCCCCTTACCACAAAACAATTTGGAGAAGGGATGGGACACCAAATATTTAGGAAGCCATTTAAAAAGTCGTCCTCTTGTTCTTTTCATCAACTTTCTCCCTATCCTCTTGCCAGCATGTGGAGTAAATTCTTGTCCCTGAGAGCTTGCACCAAAACCACAGTTTGAACCAGGCTGTACATAATGGGCGTCTCTGTTAGTTCCCGCCAACTGAAGCTCCCAGCAGTAGATGGAAAATTAGACATACACCACTGCACAATAAATCTTATTGTAATTCACCCAGCTAGCATCACCGCGAACAGGCCTTGAAAAATGTGTCGTGTGTGCTTGAAATCATACTTGTGCTCCTGCCATTAAAGAAGGAAAAAAACCCCTCGTAAAAAAAGTTTCATTTACTTTTTTGTTATAAAATACTTTTTACTGGTGCCAGCTGGAAGGAAAATGACCCAGTTAGATCTCAAAATTATGATGTAGCTTTAAGTGCTATGTTTAGATTAACTGCCAAAATGTTAGTATAAAGTGGTAGGTGTTTGTGCTGCAGATAATAACTAATGTACTGTTGGTCAAGATAGGCCACTGTTCTGTTATTATTGTATGGATCTTATGACTAAACATTGGAGCAAGCCTAGTGGAACAACAATATTTTACTATGCCTGGAATACTAGCTTGTCAGAATTTAATTGGGGTGCCAAAAATCTAATGAATCAGATGGGGAAGTTGTCTTTTTTTCAGTGTGCTGATATTTCTGATTTGTATTCCTTTCTGTAAAGTGATCTGTATTTGTCTTATGTGTTTCCTGGCAAGTATTGTCTCAAATACAATCAGATCCCTCTAATTGTCAAATTATTATGGTCTTTCAAAGACAGTGAAAATGTTATGTTGGGTTTGGGTTTTTTTTTTTTTTTTTTTTTTTTTTTTTTTTTCCCCCCCCCGTGCTTGTGAGACTGGATTAAATGTGTTGTATATTTTAAAGGACCTGGCTTACAAGGAAAAATCAAGGTTAAAAGCACTTCAGAACTCAAGTTGTGCTGATGTGTATGACCTTTGGGCCCAGAATTAGCTATTTTTACTCTGTTGATATAAAACATTAACCTCAGTCAAATGCTTCTTACAAGAAATGAAAACAAAACTGTGATGTTTAAATACACAATCTAGATGTACCTACATCAGTCGCCATGAAAAAGTCAACATTTGCTAACAGACACCACATGGTGGATTCTGTGGTACTGCAGCTATTTCTTGGAATAGGAGGGGAAGTACCTGTGGGAGAGGAAACATCTGAAATATCTTGAATCTGCATGAGCTCCTAACCAATCTTCTGTTGTCATTAGTCCATGCTTCTGGTTTTCCCAACTCCCTTCTCTCCCCTGTTCTGCTGTATCCCAGGCAGTAACCGTAACTAGACATTGATCAGTATGAGAGATACTTGTCTTCTTGCCCCTGCTCATGACTCCTGTGTTGCTGCTGTATAGAACGATTTGGTAAATTGTACCACCTGCTATAATGACCATTGTATTGGACTTTTATTTTTAATTAGAGAGAGTAGGCTGAACCAAAACAGGAAATGCTTTTACGTGTTCCTTGGTCCAGTTCTGTTTCAGAACTGAGCTGATCTCAGTGTTGCGTTTGGTTGTGCTTTTGATAGCTGAAAGGACTTCTAAATACAACTTGAGACTATTTTCAGAAAAGGACAGTTCAAAGTAACCTCTAACTCTTGATTAGTCCTAGGCTAATGGATGGAAATGCCATCCTCACCTTGCCCAGAGAAACAGCAGATTTCCAGGGGACATGTAGACAGCTGAACTTGCTGAAAATTGCTACGTTTTCCAAAGCTTTGTCTTGGACACCATTTTAAAGGAAAAGGGTATTTCCAACAACAAGGATAGCAAGGATAAATTTTATGTTCAGAACATACACTAAACTTGCATTGTTAATCCAAAATTAACTTTCAAATTATTTTTCTCTTCTCTGTGTAAAATCCAGTGCAGTAGTTCTGCAGCTACGGTACACAATTGAGAGAGGTGATTGACAGGTTAATAGTTACGCTTTACTTCAACTGAAGTTAATAAGATACTTGCTGTTTTAATGTCTCTGGTTTCAGGAATGGTTAGAGACGATGTTTCAAATAGGGGAAGTAGTGTATTTCAAATAATGCTATTACATTGATCTTTTTACAGTAATGTTTTCCTTCACATTCAGAATGACCAAAAATTTATGCAAAATCCTCTGGCTGCCAGATTAAAAGAACAGTGGGACTCTTCACTGAGTCGTATTACTGTATATTTGTAAGAAGGATATATGAATACAACATGGTGTAAAATGGGTACGAGTAAAAATACAGGTTTAAACTCCTTCACGTCTATATTCATAGCTACTAAGATGGCTGTCCGGTGGACTGCTTTGCTTCACTGGAGTACTAGTGTTTTTAGGCTTCCTAAGTTTTGAGTCTTCTGAATTGGGCATGCTGTAGCCTGTGTTTTTTGAATTCACTAAGACCTGTAATACTTAAGTGTTTTCCTAATCCACTCAATCTAATATTAAATACACTTCAAGTTTTATTGCAAGTTCTCCTGCTTAAATTCATAGGATGAAAACTTAACATCTTAGCCTTTACCGTACCAGGAAGTGATCAGTGGAACGCTTTAGAAAGCGAGCACTGTTTATTTTAATTTGCTACTCCAATTAGAGTGTTCAAAGAAAATACTTTTCAATTAAAATATAGGTACTAAAAATATGACATTACTCTTTTTCAAATGAAGATGTTTAAAATAGGCAGCACATTGGAAATATAAAAGTTTCTGCTACTATTTCTGAAAGATGTGGCAGAAATAATTTGCATAGATGTACATCAGTAAGCAACAGGGACAGTACCATCCATCTGGCACAGGGGGGGCTCAATGTTTGGAGTAAAATGATGTAAGGAAACTTAAGGGATTTTTTCCTATAGAGGTTTACAGCAGAAGAGGACCTAACATAGTGTTTAATGGACCAACATGGGACTTCTAAATACACGTTTACCTATTTCCTGAAACGTGACAGAATGTGAATCCCAGTCTAGCAAGCTGTGATAGAAAGGATGCAATCTGAAAATTAGTCTTTGGATTTTAGGGTTGGCTGCTGAAGTCCCCACTCCCAAACTGTAAAGCCTTTTATCTTCCTTGTTTCTACTGGCATCACCTTGCACAAGTGGGTCTGAATTGATCCTAGTGTATTTCTATCACTCTGCTGGGTTTTTGGGTATGTGGTTTAAGATGGGTGAACAGTGCTGCTTTTGTTCATTCATACCTGAGGGTTAAATTCTTAATTGAAAGATTAAGGGTTTTTTTTTCTGGATGTGTGTTTATATTTGTGGTGTAGGAGCTATAAGATGAAACCACAACAATCGAAGTTCAATGCTGTTTGGTATTTACTTGTTTTTCTTAGAAATGCAAACCTTTCTGAGGAATTAAAAAGGTTAGATTTTAGGCTTTTTTGTTGAGTGGGTTTGGATTTTTTTCGGCACAGAGCATGTAAGTGGTAATCTCTTTATTTGTCTGACAATTGTTTTAGTTTGATATTACATTTTTTTTAAGTGTTAAAGTGTTGCAGAGGTTGCCAGGCCAAAACCTTGAATATTAATAGCTCTAGGTTTGTTGAGATGGGAAAGGCATCCAGTTCTGCTGAGAAACAGATGAGTATCTGTGAGTTTGAGACACATACCTATTTTTCTTTTCCTTAGAGAATGTGTAGTATCCCAAAGGAAGGGTGTGGGTCAAGAATTGTATGAGTACAGGTAACCCTGTTGGTAAGACTTATGCTCTGGTAAATGCCACGTATTCTGCAAAACTCCCCTGTAGACAACACACAATGTTTCCATTAACTGCATCAGTCTTGTAATCCTTAGAATCTGTACCATAAATAACAACACTCTGAGTTCATCTCATGTATTCACAGCATATTGGATAACCTGCAGGGGGGAGGGGGGGGAGGGGGGAATCATTAAGGAAATACTATGTAGAGTGATAGCTACAGAAAGCTACAGCTGTAACTGCATTTCTTTATAATCTGGGGACAGAACATATAGTTGTATTCTACTGAAAGTGCGGATACTTCCTAATTATGTTTGAGTTTGTCTTTATTTCTGGGTGGCAAAGGAGTCCAAGCCAAAACAGTGTCTGAACAGCCTTCAGATTCTGAATTTAAGGAAATACTATGTAGAGTGATAGCTACAGAAAGCTACAGCTGTAACTGCATTTCTTTATAATCTGGGGACAGAACATATAGTTGTATTCTACTGAAAGTGCGGATACTTCCTAATTATGTTTGAGTTTGTCTTTATTTCTGGGTGGCAAAGGAGTCCAAGCCAAAACAGTGTCTGAACAGCCTTCAGATTCTGAATTATTTAAAACCAAAACTTGGTTCATATTTGAAATACTTCCAGATCCTAATTGTGTAGAGTTGAACCCCTTTCTAACTCTTATGTTTAGCTTGCTAATATGTAAATTGTAATTACAATTTGCCTCAATTGCTGACATGCTTGCTATCTTCAAATACTCTCCCTAATTTCCCTGGAGTAATGGAATAATGTTTTGGATGACCAATGATGCTATCTCAGGTGTCCTTAAAATTAAATGCTGGAAGTTGGATTTGGCTATGTGCTGCCCATGGGTGAGTAAAGGGATGTTGTGGTCAGTGCCCCGCATTGCTGGTGAGGGCGCTGCTTGGTTTTGCACTGAGAGAAGCTGTTTGTTGCCTGACTACTCCAGCTACTGGACAGTTGAAACTTTACAGCCTGAATCACACACCTTACAAAGCCAGAAAGTTGCTGCCAGAACTGAATATTTGGATTGTTCTTTTACAGACCTAAAAGCTTGCTTTGAATCTCCTACACTACATGTTTTTTTACTGGGGATTCTGTTGGGTCCTACCAGTAATTTCAGTTTTAGGTGGTGTATGTTGTCATGAGTTGCATGCTGTGCTGATTAAGCTGCATACTTCACTAATCAAGCTGCAAAGTTAAGTAGGTGAAATTTAATACACTCTACTAATCAAGGTGCATTCTTTGTTGTGCAAGCTGAATATTTTAAATGTAGAGGGTTTTTGTGTAACTGGTAACTGGCTTGTGGGCCTCTTATTGTCTACATACATTGCTAGCAAAAAGCCACCAGGAGCTATTCCATTACTGACTATGGAAGGAACGCGAGCTTTCACTTTGATACTTGTTCCGGTGCCGTTTAGGGAAGAAGCAATCAAATTAGCTCTAGTGAGCAAATGACACTATTTCACTTTCATAAGTCTCACTGGATTGCATGGGAACACATTCCTACCATAGCAGTTCCCACCAATAGCAAGGGTGCGTGTTCCATATGATTCTTGCACCTCAATTTAATCAGCAGATTTCTCATAGGAGTAACTGATCTTTAAAGCCCTCTCATGATTTATTATTGTCCTCATTCAGATCATCTTAATTCAGTTTTAATTCTGAACTCATTCTTCAGTGCATCTCGGTCACATCTCTCAAGTAACTGTCAAGGGTAGAAGAATGGTAGTTTTGTCTCTTCATCTCTTGCCAATAAGAGACAACATATTAGGAAATATATGAAGCCATGGAGGAAAAAACCAGTTGCTGCAGAAAGTTTGGTAGAAGCATTGTTCAGCGCTAGGGCTGAACAAGTTACATGGAGCCAACGTAACAAGAAACAATCCATTCTAATTAGTTTAGGGAATAATGGTAAAGTGTACAATTAAGGAGACTTAAGATATTGGTGGGTTTTTTGTTGTATGTTGCTTTTTTTTTTTAAAGAAGGCCAAATGAAACATATAAATAGGAAATGAAGCTGAAGGTGGAAGGGAGGGGAAAGGGAATAAATACTGAAAACTTAACATAATTCCACAAATTTCTGCTCTGCATTCACATGTGATAAAAAGGGCTAGTAGATATCCTTTCTCTATTGCAAGTTCATTTGTTAGCTGAATTATTGAGATGTCCTCTAGCTTTACAGTGAATCAGTAAAATACTGTATTACACTGAGTAAGAACAACCAAATGCTATAAACTATTAAAATGAAACTGGACTTCTCAAAAATAATAAACAGAATATAGTGCAAGGCAATGACTGTGGTGTGTTTGTTTTTTTCCTTTGTTCACAAACTGATTTGCTCAAATTAGTATTCCCTGTTAGTGAGAAATAATCACTTCTACTGTAATTTTAAAGTTTTGAGTGGTGACCAATGCTGGATGTAATGTACTGTCAGCTCTGTAGAGCAGGGACTTGTTGTTGGGTATGTCCAGCATAGGTGTACATGGTGTACCCAACAGACATCTGATCCAAAACTGAATTCTTGAGTGTTCAACAGGTATTAGTACAAGTGACTAGTTGCGTAAGAAAACTAGACACAGATTTAACTTGTTTTCCTTTTAGGACTTTGAAGTAGGAATTTGTTGTGTGAATTTTTTATTTTATTTTTTTTCTTTGAGGACCAAATGCCTATGGGAATTTTTTTTGAAAGTTGTTGGAAGTAAAATTAGATTCCTAGGATGCTTAACAAATCTAAACTGCAAAGGTTGCAAATGTCCATTGCATACCACGCAGTGTCAGTGTAAAGCCTTAAAGTGTAAGTAAATTCCACAAGATGTAAATTCCACTCAGTAGTGTGCAAGTTGATTACGGCTCAACATTTTCATAGGCTCTTTAATTAAGAGTAAAGGTCAATAGGTTAAATAAGTAACTTAATCAGAAAATTATGCAGAAGTGCCACAAATCAAACACATTATACCACCCTTGAGATCGATATGGTATGCAAATAGATCAGTAAAGTATATAGTGTATGACTTCAAGTACTGAAACATGCAGCATGATATTGCAAACACAGTGGTTTATAGAGTTTGTATCAGTTGACAACCTAAAATTTATTTATTAATTTAATTTATTTTTCAGTCACAGCTTTCCTTTGTCATGCATTGTGTTTGATTCCCAGGTAACTGTTTGAGCTCATCTTAAGTGTTGTACAAAGCTATGAGCAAAGTTGGTGTTTGGATGAATGAGTAAAGTAGAGGTTTCAAAGTGTGCATGATGTTGTATAGTCACTAAGGTTGCATGAGGAGCAGGGAAAGGCAACAAGACTACTTTAACTAGTAAATTAGAGTGTAAGCCCTCTAGAATATCAGAGGAGCAGGGTCCAGATTCTGTTCTGTGCTGTGGTTTGCTTGGCACAAGGAAGGAGAAGGGGACTGATCTAGGCTCCCTCATTCTCCTAGTTCATCTGTGCCAGCCCTGACCTCACCATAGGAGAGAGAACTGCTTTCTCTTATGAGAATTGAGGTGAGCCAAAGTGCAGTATGTTCCAACCACAAGCCTTCCATGTCCCCATTTATTTGACAGGACATAAGCACGTAGGACCAGATGTTCAGCATGTGGAAGTGGGTATAATTCCTGGCACTTCTGTGGACTTATGCCCAGATCCAGCCACCTTCCCTTTCTTTTGGGCTTACTTTGCTATTTGTTGGAGTCTTGTTCTGCCCCTGTTCTGGAACAGGTAACTGTTGTATGTAGCAGCTCAGACCACTGGTACCGGTGCCATGTTGCAGGAGGAGGCCATTGGAACAGTTTTGAGGATTGTCAGGGTTCAGAAAAACCTATACTGTTTTTAAGGATTGGAAATGCATTCCATAATTTGTAAGTGATAGCTTTTCAACAGGTAGGAGCAATTTTTATCACCTGGTGAGATGCGGTAGTTTTTTAGTGCATACCACTGTTATCAAATCAGAAGTGCATTGAGGTCAGTTGTTCTGCATCTCTTCAGATCAGCA
>NW_010313406.1:15336-24478 GCF_000700745.2 Antrostomus carolinensis
AACGGGACCAAAACCCCACAAAATAACCCCAACACAGGTATGGGAATAATTTGACTGTCCACACAGCAAATAATGTAGGTTGATTGCATTTGGTTGGAACCATGTTCACACAATGTGGTCTTTTTGACCTCTTCCACACAGTTTTTGAAAGTAGCCAGAGTTGTTATGGGAATAAGGCAGATGGAAATCCCCTCCTCCCATAATCGCAGTACGATGGGCTCCTTGGCAAAGGAGCCAGGATTTCCTGCCTGTAAGCACAAATACAAAAGTCATTGGCATTTAGCAGTGGAAGTGACAGACACTCTTGTGCCAAATGGTGTTCTATTGTGTTTCTCTTTTCTTTTTCTCTTCCACTTGTTTTGTTTGTCTGAAAAGCCATGTCTGAGTGTATTCCAAGTGGCTGCATTGTTGTTAAGGCCCGTTGTGGGAGGAGCCAACTTAGTGATACATATTACTGAGAAATAGGGTATTGGAGCTATATCCCCCCGCCCTCAGCCCCCCCATTTATGGAAATGCCACTTCTGAGTTTATCTTTTTTGTCCTTTTGCCGCTTCTGTTCCTTCAGTGCTTTTTTTATTTTCAGGTTATATGATGTGTTATGTAACCACTATTTCTTCTTTATTTTTTAAAAGTTACAAGTAGTTTAACCAGGTAGAATAATTTCTGTGACTATTTCCATAGGTTTTTACATAAGTTTGTAGAAATCTGAGCTTAAACTGCTGTTTTAAGTTGTAGGCTACCTCTGTATTTATATTAAGAATTCTGCTTGGTAAATAAACTAATTATGTTATTTCACTTTACCAATATTGTTATTTCTGCTGTGGGGAGAGGCTGCATCAGTACTGAACTTTTGGGATGTTTTGGTGATACAAGTCCCTGACTCTGTGGTTTGAAGCAAACCTTTCTCTTTTATGGAAAGAGTCAAAATTCCAACCACATCTCTGTTTGCAAGCATCTTCCACAGCAATGGGTGGCTTCAGGATGTAGGAAACATTGAAAGTGCTTGCTAGATTTCAACAGCCATCTTGTACGATTGTACTGTGTTCTGTTAGAGAAATGTGCCTGCAACTACTTGTTACCTCAGGTGTTTTCCATATGCCTCATTTAAAAAAAATAAATAAAATTAACAAAAAAATAAGTAATTGTCCTGAGAAGTTTCCTGAGATCAGACAGATGAAAGCAAAGATGGGGGGGAGGGACTATTCCAAATTAAATAAGGAATGAAATCAAAATAAATGAGTGGAATTTGCTATACTCAACATATGTCACATCTCTTAGCTAAAATAAATTTTAACTAAAAAACTTTCAAGTACCCATGGCTGTGAAACTGGTGCAGCACTGAGCTTGTTTTGCTAAACCACAGCTGGATTATTGGCTGAATGCTTCTGCCTGGCCTATTGTGTACCTGTTAGTGTATTTCTACCACCATTCTAACTGTTTCCCATGTGTCTGTGTGCACCTGTGCAGGCACTGTAAACATAGTGTTGGTTCACTAAATAGCCTAAAAGACTTGGTTGGGGAGAACAGGCTCTTAGAACAGGCTCTTCTCTCAGCTGCTACTGCTTCACTTACTACTCTTCTTCAGATCTCCTTAATTCTGGAGACAAGAAGCTTTATTTTTCCCCTCTATTCTTCTTTTTGCCTTTTTTGTTGTTGTTGTCCATGAATATCTCTAAATGAGAACTGAATGTGGTGTAAATCTTAGAAATTAAAAAGTCAGTAGGAAGAAATGTGTATTGAGGATATTTTAGATCTCATGATTTCTAGTTCAATCTCACAATTTGATAATGGTCTGGCTTAAGATTTCTAAATGTTTGTGTTTGGTAATGAAGGGTTCCATTGATAATAAAAATTTATAGCAGAATTTCTCAGCATCTGGGAGATGGAAATTCCTCCAACATCTCGGTACCTGCATATTAAGACACTGGCAAAATGTGTAAGATCTTCTATAATAGCACACTTGTCACTCACTGCTCAGTCTTGACACTTAAAACTGGGTGTGTGGTGTTCATGAGTCTCTTAGCAAATCTTTTCATAAAGACACAATGATTTTTCAAGCATAAGACAAAATTCAAAACTAAGCAATTTTTCAAATTTTCTGTGGCTTTGCTGCATACTTTTGGTAGAGCTCAAGCAGTGGTAGAAGTTGAGTAGAATGACTTACCATATATATCTGCTTTCAAAGTGTAATGAACTTAATTCAAACCTACTCATAGCAGTCATCTTCAGAGTCTTTCTCCTTGCATCTCTTCCCCATATAAGAGCTTCTAGGTAAACTTTTGTGTAAGGCTTACTACATTTTTGCCGTAAACTTGTTGCCTGACTATTAGCTTTGCTAGTTAAGAGGAATGAGGAAGGAGGGGAGCACCACATTGACATCTTAGCCTATGACGGCTGCTGCTCTGAGGGCCTCAGAAATGACTAATGAAGGAGTATAGTACTCCTAGGCTCCTCCTCTTTGCATGTGCACATGCTCATACAGCTAGTGAATTTGCACCTGTGTGATGCTTTATTTATGTAAAATGGTTTCATTCCTTGTATGAGTCCATTGTTCATTTCAGTTTCTGTAGTTGACTCAACATAGAAATCTTTAATGTTTATTGGATAGTCACATTTCTTGCCTTGCTGTAGGTTCCATAGAATGAACTGTTGTGGTTTTCATTACCAATAGAAAGTAGAATCAATAAACCTCTGAATGCCATTCAGTCTACATCTAATTTTATTAGAAAGGGCTGTGTGGAAGAAACTGCATATCTGGGATGAACTTGTTCTAGTTAAAAAGTTGCACTGGGACAATGAGTAAAACTAATATTTCAATGGATGACATCTATATTGTTTAACCAGTGTAACTCATGTTTCTGTTACTAATCTAAATTCTGAAGCCCAGCAGAAGAATGCAAGTGCGTTGCATTATGTAAATGATGTATAGGGTTCATATTGTCAAGAAAAAAAAACCTAGAATAGGTGCTGAATTGCTAACCCCAAGGTAAGGATCACTAGCTGTTCTTCAGTTACATAAATTAGTTGCCTAACAGGAGCAGTTCTTGTGATTCTCAGTGCTACTGTCACTTCTTAACTCTTCCAATGCATGAATCCCTTATTGAACAGAAATAAAAATACTTAATTTAGCTTGTGTTTCTTTTAAAAAGGACAGAAAAGTAGAACATTTTTGTAAATCTGTGGGGTTTTTTATGGTTATTAAGTTAATACACTTTAGGCTATTTGGTAACATTAGTAAGTGAAAAATGCAATAGGAACACGAATGTGTTATCACAGCTGATCTGTAGTACTTCAGGTGTGTGAGATACACTGTATGTCATTATTATTTAGCCCCCTGAGGTATACTAGGGTCTTCACAGAAGACACAATCCTTGATAAATAGCAAGTGATTATAATCTCAAGCTCTAGTCCTGCAATTTACTATAGGAGCAGTACTTCCATCTGTGTGAGCCTTATCTGCTTCAAGGTTTCAGTAATATAAAGAGCTCTCTGCAGGAGTATGCCTGGCTTCAATAGCTACTTGCTCTCGCATAGATCCCTATCTTGGTAGAGCTGCTTCTGTGCTCAGGGCCTGTGACTGAGCCATGACACAACTGGCAAACATTGTTCTGTAAAGGGATCTGGGAGTTGCTGCAGGGAGATGGGCAAGTGTACATTTTGGTAGTTGTGTTTGTGCATCCTCCCTTTGCTGCAAAAAGGAATAGGGGAGATTTTGTCACAATCAGCTTGAGTTACATTTTTTAAAAAAATAGTGTACTGTTTTTAATGAGGACCCATGTAATCGGGACACCTGCGTTCCTGGTATGTTGCCCAGGGAACCAATTTACCCTAATGACAGTGAATGACATTTACTGCTGCTTAGACTAGTGCTTAATTTAAACAATAGTGCATTAGCAATATTTAACTTAATGGGGAAGTATTGGGTTTATGCCAGTGGGTTAAGTAATGTTTAACTAGGTGTTAAATAGGTAATAATAGAATAATACTTTGATTTATGTAGTGCCAATGCATTCTACCTGAGAATCTGTAAGTGTTAAAGAAATATTAAGGTACTATATCTCAGAGTATCTGTTTTGAAAGGGAAAGTGGTTTTTCTCATTTTTCAGAGCTGCACAGAGACGCTAACTCTGTCCAGTCTGTCCTCAGTTTGACATCCAGACAGTGATGTATTGATAATGGATGTGGATGGACTTGTGAGTAAAGTACTCCATTCCTCCAGAGTCTGTTCCTGGGATAGGTTTTGGCCCCTTGCTTAAATTTCCTAGCTCTCTCTTCAGTTCATTATATGACAATCCTCCCTTTTTCAGTTTGGGGAAGGAAAAAAAAAAAAGCTCCCAAAGATGGTGTAAATCTACAACATCACACTGTTCTGCACAAACAGTGAGATCCAGCAGAATGTTTTAAAATGTTTGTATAATGTTATAGAATGAATTATTTGGCTTTGCTTAACTTCCAACATCATAAAGGAGACTTCAGAGTCACACAGAATCGCCTAGTTGGAAAAGACCTTTGAGATCATAGAGTCCAACCATACCTGTCCGCTACTAAACTGTATCTTTGAACACCCCATCTAGCCATCTTCTAAACACCTCCAGGGATGGTGACTCCACCACCTCCCTCGCCAGCCTGTGCCAGTGCCTGATAATCCTTTCAGTGAAGAAATTTTTCTGACATCCAATCTGTACCTCCCGTGGCGCATTTTAAGACCATTGCCTCTTGTTCTGTCACCAATTACCTGGAAGAAAAGACACATACCACCTTGCTACTACTTCCTTTCAGGTAGTTGTAGACAGTGATAAGGTCTCCCGTCCACCTCCTCTTCTCCAGACTAAACAACTCCAGTTCCCTCAGCTGCTCCTCATAAGGCAATGACAGCAGGCTCCAGGCTGATAAGGGAAGCTGGTTTAGAAGTTGGAGACATGATTTATCAGTGTTACCTCATTGTAATCCCTGGATATAACTGTACCAAATGCTCCATCATGAAAGTTGCTGTGTATAACAAGAAGCTGATTTCACAATGTTGATATCTAGATCCCTGCAAAAAGTTCTAGACTGTTTTATACTGGAGATTGGGATTTGTCAGAGATGTGTGTAGTGCCCTGTCTGCCACTCCTGCTGTAATCTTCCCTGTGTGTGTGGTTTAAATTGCCTGTGTACCAAGGATTCAAGGCCCAGCTCTGATAGAGCATATCAGCTCAATCTGGATTGTAGCTGCTAAAGAAGACCTGTGATAAAAATCTGCAGAGATAACAAAGTTAAAAAATACGGGCAGATACATGATTGTTGAGAGAGGGTCATTAGTAGCTCAAGTATTCTAGAGGGGGAAAGCCAACGTGGAAAGGTGCAGAATCCTAGAAGGAGAAGGGGAGTTAGGGAACAGGCGTCAGACTCTGTGTCGATGGAGCTGGTAGAAGGTGGCAATGCAGCTGTGCTGAGAATGCCTTTGGGGGCAGATTATTGCCTGCCTGGACTGGGAACATGCTGCAGCTGCCTTGTTGGGCTGGTAAGCAGTAAGGGTTGGCTTCGTAGCTTGTTAAATCCTCACTATATTTTGTGTGTGTTTAACCAATAAATAATTGCATTAGACTTATCAGTTAAGTATACCCTGCTTGCAGTGTCTCCTTGTGCTTGACTAATGGTGCTCAAACAAGTGGTATTTGGCTTCAAAACATCTGCACCTTTAAGTCACCTCCAGTTCATCCCTGTTTTCTCTACGTAGGGCTATCCTAGTTCTGTAAAACCTGTTGCATTGGCTTGAACTTGTGTGAAGTTGACTTGTGTTCAAATCTGATTTCATGCAGGTTGGCTCCTTGGTGCCTCTGTAAATGTCTTTCTATTCCTTTGGATGAAGAAGCTGAAAGGAGTGCTGTCTGGGGGACAGAAGTCAGTGGTTAATGCTGTAGAGAGTTAGAGGTCTATTTTATTTGCTTTTCACAGTATTTAATCTGAAAATTGCATTTGCAGGTGATGAAAAAAGGAAAGCCTCTTTGTATTACAGGACATCATTTAATAAGCTGTAGTGTATCTTTGATTCATGAAAATGGGGTTCTACTAAAATCAACAGCAAGATTCCCAGTACAGGATATCATGTTGAGGCCTCTCTACTATTTTATAATCGGAAGAGGAGTTGACAAGTGTTAGCCTGTTCTAGTGAATTTGTATGGGTCCCCACAGGGGAACTGTGGGACAGGTTCAGGTTTGTGCTCGGGACAGGTTCAGGTTTGTGCTCGGAACAGGAACAAGTGGAAAGAGGAGCTGATGGGGGGAAAATAAACATGTAGCTAAGCAGTGCGATTTTGTTCTTTCATCTTTTTCTTGAGGCAAAGAATCAA
Source organism: Antrostomus carolinensis (assembly GCF_000700745.2). Classification (NCBI taxonomy): domain Eukaryota; kingdom Metazoa; phylum Chordata; class Aves; order Caprimulgiformes; family Caprimulgidae; genus Antrostomus; species Antrostomus carolinensis. The sequence continues at coordinate 21,669 of NW_010313406.1, forward strand.
GGAAGAAAAGACAAAAATGAATACGGTGATGGTGTTTGCTCTGTTTACGCTAAGTGTATTTTTCAAATGTGCATGATGATATCCTGGGTTTTAAAGAGAAAGGCTGTTGTCTTTCTGTCTCAGCTTAGTGAGGTCTTGGGAAATTATTTCCTTCTGGTGTAATCTTCTTTATAGTACCATATCCTAGCACGCATCTTTTCCAACAATTTATAGGCAAGTTAAGACAGAAGGTGTAATACTCTTGTTCACAATGACAATGAATAGGGATTTCTGCTGCTGTGATGTGCCACAGGTAATCTCCACTCTCGGTCACCTACTTGGATTTCTGGAGTTCATTCTGCTCTAAATCTGCATAGTTAGAAACACTGCTTGTTGCCTCTGCCTTGCAGTAACTCCTTCAGCACATAGCTTCATTTGAAATAAAAAAAAAAATAAAGGGATTCCTTGTAAAGGTTGAGAAAGGAAAGAAACCCTAATGTTTATCATGAATATTAAAACAGCAGCCTACCGCTTCAAGGTGAGGAAATAATTTTTAATTTGTAATTAAAAATCCAGGTAGTTATTTCCAGTTTGAGGTGCATGTAACTCAAGGTGATTTTAAGAAACACAATTAAATGAATGTCTAAATCTAAAATCAGTCTAAAACTTAGGGTCGATTCCCTCCACTTTCCAAGTGCTGAGACTTCATACCAGAATTTTGGATGCAGTTAGGTTTCCAGGGTCAGTTTGGCCTAGGATAGGACTGCTCTGTTTGCCCTCCCTGCCCAGCTAACATGCACACATGTTCTCTGATATATTTGTTCTACGTATTTTATACTTTTATATTAATATCCTCTTTGCTTTAACTCTTTAATAGTCAGACAATTTATTTTGGGAAATGTGGGGAAGATCCTGATAAAAACTTTAAATAAAACAAAAGAAACAGTGAAATAAAAGCCACATTTTTTTTTTAAATAATACATGTGATTTCTCTGCAGAAGAGCCAGAAGAGTCTCCGTTGTCTTTGAACTGACCACTGTAACAGTGACACCTAGAATGTGGTTTCAGGTGCTTACAAACTTCTTCATTTAGATAGTGTTTGTGGTTTTGTGAATGCCTAACCATTTTTGGTGCTTCTCTCAAGAGAGAAGCTGACATCTTGCTCTTTGCTTCAAGATTTTGCTAAAAAAAATGGCTTGTCCTTTTCCTAAAATTTGAGCTAAATTTATCATAGGTTTCCCTAAGGTGGGTGTAATTACAGCTACATGTGAGTGCTGTGTATGGTTACAGGCTGCTTACCTGGGAAGAAATTCAGTTCCTCTTCCTCCTCTAGCATAAGCAGAAGAGACCCTATCATAGACCAGGGCAGAATTGCTCTGCTTGGCTCCACAACATGTGCCTTAATCAGTTAATCATCTGACTCAATAACACTTTTCACAGCCACTATGTTTTCAAAGAAGGATTGACAATATTTAGCAAAATAAATAAAATCCCTTATTTGGTGTGAGGACTTGGAAGAAATTGAGGAAAGTTGTTGAAGTTGTTTTTCCAACCTGTCATCCCCTGGCCCTTGTCTTTGACTCCAAGTGCCTGAGAGGAATGCAGAAGGATGACTCCAGCTGTACCATGTCCATTCTTTTTTCCTTGTCAGACGACTTTTTAAATACTGCACTGTGCTACTAAATATTTTTGCAAAACTAATTGTTTTGAGAGTGATAAGGACATGCTCTTGCCACGTTCATTTCTGTCCACCCCTTTTCCTCATGCTTTCTGAGAAATAAGTCTTGGAATGGAAACACTCATGATAATAAAGTTTTTAAATTAATTTCAAATACGGGCCTGATCCACACTGTTCTGAAGTAAAAAATATTATTTTCATTGACTCTGGGGGCATTGGACTGAGCTGAAAAGGAAGGAAGAAAATTCATGAAACTTTTAAGATTTTTATTTTTTTTTTCAATACCAAGAACAGCTATTTTAACATAATTCAGAGACCTTTCTGGTAGTGTGGGAGGAGTGGGGAAGCAGTATTCTAACAGACATACAAAGACCACTTATTCCATAAGTAAAGCCTGGCAGAAGAGATGGGAGGGGGAAGAGTAGCAAAAGGGATAAAGCTGAATATATGGCATGAGGAAAAATAATTTTCTTCATGAAAAGTTGAACATAAAGGAACTTGCAGCTAGTATTCATAGTAGAGAATTTTTTGGTTAAAAAGATTGACATTTTAATAAACTGATCTTAATTAACACTACTTTGAAATTCTGAGTTGTACGCTCTCTATCTCAAAACACTAGAACCAGTGGCTTTTTAAATAATTTGCTGCTTGTGGGTGATCTCTTTTTGAAACAAACCCAGACCCTCCAGTCACAATTTATTTTTTATTTCAAAAATGATTTTTACTAGCAAATTTTGCTTTGGTTCAAGAGAATTGTAAATCATTATTACACAGCCAGACACTTCAAACATTTTGTAAGAGCTTTGTGCCCAATGAAGCATCAAAGGCAATGCTGAAATTCATGATTACAGCATGGGTGCACGTCCATTCATTAATACATTAAAGTTCAGGACTCTAATGTTATTAATAGGATTTCTAGATTGTCGTGTATTTCCCTCTTAGTAAAGGTGGCTCTTCCTGCCAGACAAAACAAGATGATTTTTCTTTGTTAATGCCAATTTACGAAAACTTTTTTTTTATTGGCAATTTAGAGATGCAGAACTTAGGCTGAGATTTCTTGGGAGCTTTTTGCTATTATTGATTCACCAAAGACAGGTTTAGCTTTTGTTTCCCCTTCCCTCTCCCACATGCTGTATTGTTGGCGACCTGTGTA
>NW_010313406.1:24491-30733 GCF_000700745.2 Antrostomus carolinensis
TACATACTTTACTTGACCCCTTCATTTCTGACACTAAATTATACTCTGTGACCATGAATCTTTATTTAGCTCTCACTGTAATAAGCTCTGTGGGACACATGTAACATGGAACAGTATACTTTCGAATGTACTTCAAACATGAGATAGTTCTTAAAGGCCCTGCTGTGTTCAGATCTCTATTGTATTAGACACTGCACACATCCATAAGAAGAGATGGCCTCTGCCCTTCAGCATTTACAGCCTATGTAAATGAGATGACAGAATAAATGAACCGCTGCCTGCTTTTTAATGCTGGGAACTAAGACTCCAAAAGAGTAAATGATTTCTTTAAATTGTGCATTGAGTCTAGAAAGTCACTCACTCTCTCCTGAGATCCCACCTAGTTAGTTTTTTCTTCTCAAAACAAATGTCCATAAATGTGAAAAGAAAGGACTGATGTGCACCAAAATTCAAAGCACACGATTACCCTACTTCAAGTTTTGTGAAATTCCTAGCTAGTTACCGTATTTTTTGGTGTTACGTGGTATTTGAGTAGGTGTGATAAGAGATGCACTGGTTTTGTACCAACAGTGGCTCTCCCAGGGACCTGGGCAGGTTTTGAAAGCTGGGAGGTACTCTCTCAACAGAATTCAGTGTTCTGTTCTCCTTTTGCAGTACTGCTTGACAGGTGCAGGTGCTTTTCAAAACTAGTAGCTTCTCACTACTAGCAGAAACTCCCCTCCTCCTAAGAAGAGGAAGTTTCTTAATTAAGTCTCAGTTAATTACTTTCTTTCATCTTCCTTTATTGCTTCAGACTAATAACCCAAAAAGGTATTTCCAGATCAGATTTTTGTGTTCCTTTCCTGGTTATCCTGTTGTGGTACTACTTCTGTCTCTCCATAAAGAGAGCTTCACCCTCAAACCTCAGTAGCCACTGCAACTCTGTTGTGCACACAGAGCAAACATTGTACATGTAACTTCTTTTTCTCCTGAACTTCTTAACAGGTGTGTGATTAGGAAAGATAAAGGATGGTGTAGGAAAAGGTTGTATGACCTTTTGTGTTAGGTGGGTTCATCATGGTCCTCAGTCTGTCCTCCTTGCTGTGGAGATGTTTTCTAGTGCTGCCCTATGGAAGCTGTTGTATCCATGTTGGTGCAGCCCTCTTCCTGGCCCAGGATGTCTCCCGAGGAGCTCACCCTCAGGAGAATGGCCATGGTAGCTAAGGCGCTGCCCTCTGGTAACATGACTGCTTGGGTTCTGGGCAACTCAGAGTTCGGGAGGAGAATCTCAGGTCCAATGTATTTGTGTCCACAGGCCCTTTTTAGATCAGGTCAGTACTGAATGTAAAACTTCTCTATTGCGATCAGTCCCTTAACAACAGAACAACTCTTCTCTGGGAGAAATGGCAGTGGTTTGGAAGAGTTGTGACCTGAAACCAACGCATTGGAGCAAATGTGTAGTATGATCAATAACTGAGCTCAGAAGGGCTTTGGCACGTACCAGGTTGGCTGATGTTCATTTTAGCAAGGAGAGCACTCAGGAGGTTATGTTTGACCTAGGGCCATTTCTCTCTTTAAGTATCCTTTTCACGTGCATAAGGTACCTAGAGCTGGTTGTTAAGGTAATGACAGAAATAGCTTGAATGTTTGTTGTTTTCTTTTGCACTGTTGTGGAGGTAGGAGAAGGGCCTTGTTTAGACTGCTTTACTCCATTTATGAAACAGTTCCCTGCAAATTAGGGAAAAGCCTGTTGTGAGACCATGTGCTTTATGCTAACTGAAATATAAAATGAGTTCTAATACTTTTCCTTTGAGTCCTACAGAAGGCTTGAAATTTACTTGCAGAGGAAGAGGCTTTGATCTGCATATTTTCATAAGTATTCATAAAGAGACAGAATTAGAAGCTCCCCTTTACTCCCCTTTTCATGTATGCTGGTTTTAAAACATTTGAAGCTGTGGAATTGATTGATCTTCCAGTGAAGCTTCGTTCCACAGATAGGCTAGACTAAAATGCAGGGTATCACAGGAAGCAAAAACATCCCACAGAATGCTATTCCTCTCTACACTCAGCAATAGACTATGGGGGGATGTTGAGATTTACAGACTCCATAGTTGCTTTTTTAATCTGCCTACATAAGCACTACGGCTTCCATATAAGCATTTCAGTTGCCTCAAAATAGCCTCTTCCTGCTTATCTGCATGTGAACAAGGGGCTGTCTCTTCACCGGTTTCTACCTTGTATGGAATTTAGACTTTTGCAAAGAGGTGATGGAATAAGACCTCGCTCACTGATTGTCTTTTAAGACTATTTAACATGAATTTTTCATACGTACAAAGAAGATTGCAAACCAGGGCTTTAACTGTAGGTTGCAAGTTCTCTATTTAGATTGAATGACAAAGCCAGTACCTGTGGAACAGATGTTCTTGATTTTGTGAGATACCTGATCCTTCAATATCCCCCCCGCCCCCATTCAGTTTACAGAACTAGTCAAAAGCATTTGAAAACAGTTTGCCTATAATACATCATACCTTTTCAGCTGGGTCTCTTTCTAATCTCTGTAATTTACTTAGAACAGTAGTTGTTATTGGAAATAGTTCAAATCTTAGAATAGGCAGTTTTAAGTCTAGTACCTAGATTCAAGAAGGCTTCAAATCTCAAGCAGACAAAAACACAGAAAGGAGGAAAGAATGTCATAATGACAAAAGAAGTCTGACCACATCAATGGTAGAATGTGAATGTTATCTGACAGTGCTGACTTAGTTCCTTAAAATAGAATTAATGGGGTATTGTGTCTCTAAAGTTTTCCTTCAAATATTCTGTTTACTTTGCTGTACCTCTGGTATTTTATCCTTCTTTTGATATTATTTTTGGGATTAATATAGGTTGTATTAAACTGATGCAGCAAAATATGCTGTACTTAAAAATGTTAGTAGCTTCTATGTGAGATTCTTAGAGCTTTGCCAGAAACTTTTGGTGTCACCCTCAGTAGATCATTCAGTCTCTTAATGCATCGGTTCCTTTCTGTTAGATGAGAAGAATATATTCCGAATCTCACAGGGTAGTTGTGGAGATGAATATAATAGAAAGGGAATGCCAAAATTCTGAGGACCATGCAAGTACTTTAAATAGGAGTCAAGGCTTTCCTGAGAGTTACCACAATTTTCTGGTATCTCTTTCTCTGTAGGTAACTAAAGGAAAAATGAGGAGAAAGCTGTTGTGAGAGTTAATCTGTAGTACAGTTGTGTAGTTAATCTGTAGTACAGTCAATGGCGCATCTCCTGACTTTGTCCCAGTTTCTTTATCCTTTCAGGGTCTCTTTCCACTTGCAGAAGCACAACAGACCCTCTTGTTTACTTGTTTGTTTTCTTTTGTTTTGTTTTTGCCTGAACCAATAAAATATTCAAATACAATAAAAATGTTTATTAGAGGCAAACAGCACAGTAACTATGTTTAAAAAAGAAATACACAAAACCACAGTGAACAAAACTTGATGCCAGCCATGAAAGCATGAAAAGTGTTCATTATAAACTATCAGTTCTGTCAAGATCAAGGATAGATTCCTGGAGTGAGCAGCACAAAAGGCAAAATGAAAGAATCTCCTCTGTTACAGTTCTACATATACATATGTATATGCTGTGCATGTATGTTTGTGCATATGCATGTGTAGGTTTATACAGTCTGTATAAATCAGTAGTGCTATTATCTTCTATTGAAAATATTCAGAAAAGTGTGCTCTTTGAAATGTGAATATCAAAAGAATTCTTTTCTCCATTGTGGGGTTCCCAGAATAAAACAACTGTAGGGAGAATTTGATGAACCCACCGAAGTTAGTGCCTATTTGAACACGAAGCCTTTAATCTCCACTGAATATGCCAAGTCTTTGGTTACTATTCAGGTTCTGTTTCTCAAATATGTGAGGGAGGAACATGTGAGGGAAGTGTGTGTGTGTGTGTTATGGAGGACCTGGAAAATATCTCCCCCTCTGCCCCCACCAGCCAAGAAATTCAGTATGTCATCACTAAGGTGTGCTTGGAAAGAGCTCTTGGAGCTAGTGGTCAAGGCCACTAAATAGTAAGTACTTGATATGTCAGTGTTTGATTTTATACCTTTCAGTTCTGACTGCAGTGTCTTTAATCTTCATTCCAAGACCTAGCAAAGCAGGAATTCACCACAGGAGACAAGGCAGTAGTTTCTAGTTTCATTAACACACAGGCTTTGTCTTCAACATTAGTAGTTAAAATGACTGCCTGGAGTCTTGGAAAACTAGCCTGGGTAGCTTTCTCACATCAGACTATGTCACATTGGCTGTCTTGAAAAAGAATAAGCTATCTTGTATTTAACAGTAGATAATGCGATACAATTCCTTGTGTATGTTGTATATATTCAGGCGGATGGGGAGGTAAAGGAAAAGATACTGAGTAGATGGGGTAGTCGGAGTTAGGAAAGGGTGGGATAAAGGGTCCTGCTTTGGAGATGTGACAGTATAATGGAGCAGGACAGGTAAGGGGCTTAAGGAGGAAATGTGAGTGAATGAGCTCTGGTGTAGTGTCCTGGATATTTTGATGTACTGTGTAAAGTGTTATAAGTGCTAAGTGAATAGATTTTATAAAAATGCAGTGTTCTATTATTCTTAGTATCCAAACTGCTCCTGCTGTACCTTAGCCTCTCCTTAGGGTACGTGGAAAGTGTAGTTCCTTGATGGGCTTGGATCAGTGTCAAAACGGACCTAAATTCGTGCCCTGGCATTGCAGTATGCTGCCCTCTTACTTGGGTCTATGCTTCTCTGTATGACCATGCTGTAAACTGGATTGGTGAACTGTCTTCAGCTAAAAAAACAAACAAAGCAAGGGTCCCACCTCCATCTCAACCCAGCTACTTTAAGTCAGGTCTTTTCAGTGAACTAGTTTACTAAGCAGTTAATGGGACCACTGATACGGTGGTGGCTGGTTAACTGAGGATGAGGGAAGAGGGATTTCAGTGTGTGGGTGGTTTTTGTTTTGGTTTTTTGTCAATTCTGAAACAAATGTGATACAGAACTATTTACTTAGTGCTATGTAGGCAGTGTGATCTTCTTATGAGTGTATTTTAGTACCAGACTAGCTCCAGATGCTTTTGTTAATGACAGTGGTGTTTAAAAGCAGGAAGAGTGATTTCTCTGTGCCTTGCTTAGATGTTTTCACATGGGCCACAAAGTGGTTGCACAGCAGTGCCATTCTTATCCAAGCTAAAAAAAGAGTTGGCTTCCCATTAAGTATCACAGTGTCATGCCCCTGAAAGTTTAATAAAGATTAAAAAGGCAGAAACAATTCTGTTTTAAAATGAGGAAAATATTTATGAGAAGCTGACTAATTCTTTACCCTGTATTGTTCAGCTTATGTTGTTTGCATTATGATGTGTTCTATAGTACCTGCTTCATTTGCTTACTCTCTAAGCTCTTTGACGTTACTCAGTGTGATAATTCGTAGTGATTTGTTCATGTTCAGAATTCAGCAGTTTCAGTCCAAGCCAAGATGGGTCAGCTCTTTGACTCAGCCAGGATGAATTTTCATGTAGGGGAATAGGATCCTCAGTAACTTTGTGCTGATTATTGTGAACATTTAATGGTTTGTGCAGAACCATGATCTTCTCAGAAATTTCAGTTGCTTTATAGCTTTCAGTGGTGAAACCAGCATTTGACAACATGGAAGGATAATCAGCAAGTGCGAGCAGCATGAAGGAGTTTGTCCTGCCACTGCCCACATGCTATACATTCTGTGGTTTAAACAGGATTTTGAGCTACTGTACATTTTTGAAATATTAATTGCTATGAAGAAACGTGGTCTTACACAAGTATGGAAGTATGTTAAGAATATATTTCTTAAAAAGTCACTAAACAGTAACATCTGTGTTTCAGAAACAGTGAAAGCACAATCAATTGGTTAAACTCTGATCTGAGCTAATAAAAATGCCATGGGAAGTAAGAGCTTTTAAAGAGTATCCTGAGTAAGAGTGAACAAAAAGTAAAAAAAAAAAAAAAGGTAGTGAATTTTATGGTTAGCTGATGTTTATTGTCACTAGTTCCCAAGGTAGTCTGTCCTCTCTGGTCTAATCTCACAAGTACAGTTCTTTTTTGATTGTACTCTAATAGACACAGAAGTACTCATGCCTGATATGCTTTATTCTGTAGCTGGGTGCAGGGATTATCATACATCCTGCATGTAACCCTGTGGGTTTCTTCTAATAAAAAGCCTCATATCTGTGCAGTAATCCCTTTCCTTTCCCTA
>NW_010313406.1:30751-45530 GCF_000700745.2 Antrostomus carolinensis
CCCTACTCATGTACTGCCTCACGTGACACAGTATTACCTTGGCTTAACAGGAGCATCCATGTCAGTGAAGGAGAGGTAAAGGGAAGTCCATCTCTTTTCTCATGACTTGTTGGAGGGGAGGAGTATGCACTTGAATTCCTCATATCTAGCAGAAATCCTTTCTGATAGAAAAGCTGCAGCTAACTTTATCTGGCTTTTTACTTGTTCTGCTAAAATGTTAGATGTTATCTGATTGAGACTATTGTTCCTGGTTACAACTCTTCCTTAAGCTTGAGGCTGTTGTGTCCAGTTTCTTGTTCTAAAATAATTTTTGGGACTTCTGTGTGTAGTTGTGGGAGAGGATTGGTTTCATTTAAACACTGTCAGTGGAGCTGTGGAAATAAAATACAGTGCTGAGCATGGGGAGGCCTAAATCAAAGTTTGGGATCTCAGAGTGAAAATGGATCATGGTAAAATAAAGCTACAGAAATTGCATAATTTACCATCTCCTATGCCTGCCTCACTTTCTGTAGAGCACCGCTGAATGTGTTAATTTTCAACCTGAGCAGGCAGTCTCTCACATCTGTTAGTAAATCTCAAAGGCTTGAATATATTGGCTGGTTTTTTTCAATGTATTGCTGGCTGTGTTTGTTCTCCAGGACGCAGGCATTCCCAGCTTAACTGGGAGTCAGAATGCAATACAATGCACAGTCCCTCATGCACCAGGATTCTCTTCGCAAAGGAAATCTGGTGCACAAGGAAGGAGAGGAGACTATGCTGTGTTATGGTAGGTTCCTTGGGACAAATAGGTCTGGATGACTGGGGAGACTAGGCCTGACCACAGACACAGGGTTGTGCCCCTTGGTCCCATCTTATAAGCAGAAATGCTTATATGGTCCCATTGGCTGCTGTGGATGCCAACTTACAGCTGAAAATTTGGCATTGTATTTCTGTTTATTTGTGTAAAGCACACCTGAGAACTGTGAGTGCTTTTAGGATAATGGTAACTGTGGTCCAGCACTGGTTTGCAACAAATTGGGGTAGAAATTTAAAGAACGGGGAGAGGCAAATAATTGGGCTTTTGCTGCTTAAGGAGTTGCTGCTAATTGCTCGTGTGTATGCTTCTAACCTACTGTAATTGCAAGGTAAGAGGTATTATATATTAGAATGTCATGACTCAAACTAACAACTGGTTTAAAGTAATGTACTTTCCGTTGCAACAGCAGTGTGTCAGAAATATGCTGCGGTCCGTCAAAACAGTTCATCTAGTAAGTGGGAATTTGTTGAGCTGTGCTAACTGTAGTTTGCTGTCATCTGTCCATACCCTAATTTGCCACTTTGGGCACTCATTCTTTCCATCATGTTTCTTCTTATCAGGCCTTGGGAATAATCACTCCCTACAAAGTAGCACTCAGTTAAGAAACATTTTAAGAAAGGAGTTTCTAGGCTTGATTTCAGCTAGTTGCAGTATTCATCAGCGTTGGACATTTCAGTACCGAAGAGCTGGCTGGCAGTGTAGTATAGTAACAGTACAATTCAAACAGGTTATTATTACAGTTAAAGTGTGATGATAACATCTGTGAAAATGTAACCAACCTATCAAGGAACGTGCAGAATTGAAGTGGACGGTTGCACTGGCAGTAGAGACTAGTGATCATAAATCATCTAGCAGCCTAAGTATAGACAAAGCTGAGGATCTGAAAAGCATCCCAAGCGCTTGTGAGAGTCTTCGTCTTCCCTTTCTGCTCTCCTGTCACTTTCTTCCTTATTGGCTGCTGAGAAAGTAGAATTCTTCCTCTGGGTTTGTTGTGACAACATCTCGGAGAATTTACAAAATGATTTTTGGTGTGAATCTTGTCACCTTGCTTCTTTATAAAATGTTCTGTGGGGTAATGTAAACTGTATTTGAGTGGTTCTCACTGTGGAGAACGCGTGCCTCAAGGGGTATGTAAAGGCAGGAGATGGGAGGGGGGGAAAAAAAAAGGCACAGCTGCCTGACCAGGAGTGGTGGGTGGGAGTGGGGAGGCTGCATTACTTTCTTAAACTGTCTTTGGATATAAGTGTGGCCTGGGAGCTGCTGAACACTGGGAAATGCTCTATTAACGGCAGCGTGTTTGTCTGAAGGATACAATGGAGGGGAATTGCAGGACAGTTTTCTCAGTTATCATAGTACTTATGGGGAATGGTGGCAATGCCATGTATTTGAGTTGTTTGTGTTTAAACCTATAGCTTGACTCTCCCTGTGCTGCAGTTCTCCTTCATTAAGACGAATTTTCAATGATTTCTTCTTATGCCAGAGCCATCAACATTGTTTGTGGCTGCTCCACTCTGGAGGTAAACTACACAGGAGAAGGAGAGTGGATACCTGAGCTCAAATTCTGACTGCGTGCTGTCCTAGGCGCAAATTACTTTGGGAGATTTCCTACATAATAGTACGTGGGCCAGAGGAGGCATTTGCATCTCCTTATTTCAGTCAAGAGAGTTGAAGATTGTATTTGAGAGATGGAGATTTTAGAAAGGAGTTACTTTGTGAAGGGGCACTGATGGTTCTGCAAGAAGGACCCAGTGAATACAGATTATAAATCTCTTCGAGTAAAAGGGATTTGTGAACATAGTGTAAATTAGGCAAATTAAGAAAAAAAATCTGATTCTGCATTGTGGGTTTTCTGAGGAAATTGGTTAAAAAAATTGAAAATCTGCATCTGCTATGATGGTTTAAAAAAATATGAAAATCTCCATTCTGAAACTCACGGGCACAGAATATCTCTTTATTTTCTGACTATCATGAGAGTGAATTGACTTGTACAGTAATACAGAACTCAACATGAATAAAGTAGATGGAAGATGTTTGGTAAAATAAGCCCCTTGAATGAAATGAGAATTAAATGAATTAAATGAAAATTAATCAAATACCTAAAAGTTTATTTCTTTTGAATTGAAGAATGCTGTATTTGGCTACACCCACAATTCTGCAGCAAGAGCTGAAGCCAAAGCCTTTTGCCTACAGCTGGTAGACAATGGATACTTTTATTCTAACTGATGTACTCAGCTGCTTTCATGAGCAAGGGTACAGACCTAGCTATCTTATCTTTCAGACAGGCAAACACACTGTTTTTGTTGTTAAGGAAGAGAGAGCCAAAGATACTCAAGTAACTGCTAAAAACGAAATAACTCCTGGGAAACAAAATGCATAGTTAAAAATAAATTAATTGTGAAAAGTTCTCCAAAAGAATCTTTTCAAGTTTATGGCAGAGAATGAATGCATATCCTAAAAAAGAATAAAGCCAGCAATTGTATGCACTTTTCATGGCTCTCATGTAAAACCTGGCAAACAGATTATTTGTTGGCTTAGTAGATTAGACATGAGGGCTTCTGTAAATTAAAAACAAAAGCAGCTTTGGAATGTATTTCACTGTCTCAGTTGGAAAACAAAGATCTCTTTTCCTCCACCCCTTCTTTTCCTTAGGATAATTAAAAATAAAAAAGTGTGCAGAGCCATATAAATAAAACAAGGGCTGGGATAAAAAAAAAAAAGAAAATCTTCCTTCAAAAGATGTCAGCAATCACAGTTTTCATTTGTCTGTGCCAAGAAATGTGCTTATATGTAGGTCTGAATGTAGTTTATTCTTGACTATTTATGGAAGTTATGCTCTTAGAGACCTTAATATGTAATAAAAAAAAGGAAAATCCTTAATTACAATCTGTTTTAAATGATGCTTAACTTAAAAGCCTTCAAATACCCCTCTAAGCATTACACAATGTTCCACTGTCTTCCTTTTCTAGCATTCCTTACCGGTACAAATACATTAAAGTTTATGTTCTAATTATATAGGATTTTGTTGTAATTTACTTCAAGAAAGTGTGAATGCATTCTTCATGGGCAAAACATGTTACTTTGAATTTCTGAAAAACCCCTTTGGCTATTCAACTTCTCCTCAAGTTTATAACCTAAAAGAGAGCAGTCTGTAGTAAAGAACATAGAATACGTTTAAAGTACAGCTCACTGTTAAAAATCATTCAAGAAAGAGGAAAAACACACAGTCCAGGAGTATGAGTGCCTGAGGACAGCGCAAAATTGTTATAGAATTATTTACTTTTCTATTAAATGAGAAATTTAGAAATTGCCATAAGTCACAAAATACATATTCTGGCCAGGATCTACAGAATAACTCTGTTAAGAGAAGCTTGCCTAACGCACAAGTTTCTGACTGTACTGAATTCTTTTGTCAATGTTTATTCTTTCCCCTTTCTTTTTGTGGTAGCTACTTTCTGTGTTTCTCCATCTCTTTGTCTCTTCTGATATTTAATTTTGAGCTGAGTCTTGTCAGACTTGGTTGGAGGGAGGATGACTAGTCGAAGGAAGTTTAAGGTTCCCAGGGAACAGTTTTTGCTCAGTCGTAGAAGAAGATCAAAGCTACATTCCTTTTCCATAAATTGCAGTTTCCTTTGGTGCCCCCTTCTGCTGGGCTACATTCAGCGTGAGGATGTGGAGGAAAGAAGAATAACAGAAGAGTGATACTGTTGCCCTGGAAGCCATTATTGGCTATGTAGCCACATCCTAGCCCGTGTTTCCGTCTTGTAAGCGGTGATGACCGCATGTGTGTGTTTTCATTACGTCTTTGAAAGGATGCTTCTGAAGGACATCAGATGCAGTGCATTGCTATACTGCTTTTATTACCTGGTGATTTGTAGAATTTACTTATAGTTCTCAAGATAATTCAAATTAGTTTGAAAGTAATTTACTGCTTGTGGAGAAATGGAATGCCAAGTGGGGAAAATGAAGTCCTCACAAAGCATGTGGAAACCTTATGGACACAAACTAACAGTTTGCTGGCATCTATACAGGTTTCATGTGTGGCACTATTCTTTCTTCTGACTCTTTTAGGACTTTATAGAGAGTATAACCAAAAATGAAGACTTTAGGATGTTGTATAAGGAATGCAGAATCTGTTTTTGAATCACCAGTGGGCAAATATCTTGGGCAGTTTTGCCTGATAGGATTATCTGGCCAGTTATTAGACATGTTCCATTCAAGACAGTAATTCTCAAGGACATTCTTGATTTTGATTGGATGTTTTTTATCTGTGAACACTACAGTCTTTATGTTGACACTAGTATTCATTTTCCATTTTAGGCCAACTGGCAGATCCAAATACAAATATTACTAATTGGCTGCTCATAAGCCTTTCTAGCAATTAATTAAGTTATAAATGATTCAGACCTTTCTGTAACCCAAATAATATTCATGCCTGGTTTATTTTTCACAGAATTATTTCGTGCTAGACAAGGATGTGTAATAAACTATTGTTGAGAGTGGGGGAAATCAGATGGTTTATTTGACAGTCCTTGTTACCTCTGCAGCAGTGTGGCAGAAAGATAAAGCATAACCTTTATTGCAAAGCTGTTTTTTTTTTTTTAATTTTATTTTTTTAAAAACACAAAAACCATAGTTCTTTAATTTCCAACTTTTGCATGGAATATTCTGTCAGCAATTTTTAAGCTTAAAGTAAAAGGAAAAGTTCCCTAGGGAAGATGCAAGATTGTAACACTTGCCATTGGTACAATGATGAAGCCTATCTTCGGTAAAAATCAGTTGTTTCCCATAAGATTATGCACCCATATGTTTGTGCATTGTTATTAATTTTCCAGGTAAATTTTTTGTTACCTAAATCACTGAAATGAGTGGTTGCAAGTAATTACATGTGCACTTCTTCATTGCATTTCTGTGTGGTGATGAACATGTGTGAAACAGGGCCTCTAATGGAACTCTGTCTGTGTGGATCCTGTGGCATTCTTTGTACACAGTGAGGCATTTCATCCTGGTATTCCAGCCGGATTTACAAGTAATTACACTTGCTTGTCTAAACTGTCCTGCAGTCACTGTTGGCACAGTGCTCTTTCTTTTTTAAACTGTTCTCTGTTGAGTTAGTCAGCTACATTCCAGCTCTGTGACATCTACATTTTGGGGATGGTTAGGCTCTGATCCGTACAGGGACCACCAGTTCCTCTTGGTGTCTGAATGATATTTGGCACTTATTTGGCTTCTGTCTCAAAATTCCTCTTTAGTCTCTGTAGCATTGCGTTGTTGGTTGGTATTTGTTCCTACTGTTTATTATAGTTCAGAGAGGCTGAATGAAATTCAGAGCCCATTAATACTGGGATCACAATAAACACACAATGGCTCGTTTATAAAAATCTAATGATTGTCAGAAATTGTGGGGCTGGCTGGACATACCACCAACTACTCAGAATTACAGTGAGACTGGGTGAAACTGTAAAGGACTAGCATCTGTAAGCTGGGAAAAAGAATCAGTTCAGCAAGTCTGTGAACCAGTGAGAGTCAGGTATCTGTGACATCCTCTCATGTGAATAGACACAGAATAATGATGACAATGAAAGCAAAGATTCTTGTTTCCTTTAGCCGTGCTTCTTGCTGTAATTTTGATGAAGATAAAGTTAGCTTTTCTAGCACCCCCTAGAAAGTTCAGGGGCTGCCCACATCAGTCATTACTAAAAGAGGAATTATTCTGCATCCAATTTGCAAAGAAAATGCTTGGAAATGTTCTCTATTTCCTTCTGTGGGAATTTCACATCCTGCAGGACTTCTAGTTGCTGTTCTAAAGAACACAGAAGAAGTTGAGTGGTTTATAGGCATAGCAGTTGGAGATGAAGGGGAAATGTCGTAGAACCTCTGCTCCTCACCTCTTTCCTAAAGATCCTTTCACCTTGTGTTGTGTTTTCTGAAAGCATAACACCATGGTCTAGGTACATTTTTGTAGTCAGCCTAGAGCATCTTTTGTCATCTTACATCCTCTGTGTTATTTTGCCTCACTTTTCTGTGGCTGAAGGGGAAAAGCAGCTTCTGACAAACAGGCTTAATCTTCCAAGGTGCCAAATAATACGGCGCTATACAGTAAAATGCATACATAGTTATCTTAATGATATAAATGGGTTCTCTGATTTCAAAGGTCTTTCCCCAAACCCCAAGATCCTGTACGTTAAGGATAATGATATGACAAGCAGAGTGTCAGAGACTTATGTTCCCTTGCCTAATCATTAATTTTCCCCTCAGCTGTAAATGAAGGCAGTGGATGAAGGGACATAGTTTAGGGAGAGGCTAGACTTATGAAAGGACAGACTGACTTAGTGAAGTCTCTTGCACAAGTCACTGGCTCCTTCATACCCTGAATTACTTTCATTATTAAATAGAGGTAATTTAGCAAAGTGTCCAGTAGACACAGGTTTCTATGCCTTCCCTGTCTTCCATATGATATCACCCATTAAGTTCACTGGGCATTGAATCTCACTCTTGCTGTTTATTTAGTGAAATTCTTCAGCATTTTGTCCCATTAATAGCTTGACATTAGCTGCATTTACTGCTTATTGTCTCTTGTGTACCTTTTATTTTGATGTGATTATTTATTAAAGATGACATACTTCAAATAGAGGTTGTCGGATGGAGGATGGGGTGCTGTAGGTGATAGAGAAATGAGAGGATTTTGCATGTTTTATTTCATTATGGTTTTTTGGTCCCATGTGATAACCTGGAAAATAAAGGAGTGCTGCAGAAGCAGAGTTGACTTCATGAGGCCTAGTGCAGATCTGTTGCAGTACCAAGAGTTGTACTTGGGTCAAACTAATGTGAAAACTAAATCAAGACAACATACAGTAAATATACAGTTAAATCATTGCTATTTGCTTCCTTGTATTTAGTTATTTGAAGGATCTTTACAGGATCAACTTACTCAATTTATATCTGTCTCAGAACTTAGGCTGTCATGAACACTAGGTCAAACCTTAGTTGAGACAGAATACGTAGGTTTGATGGAGTGGGAGTGTTTATGCACATCTCTGCATAGGCAGTTTTTAAAAAAACCCACGTCATTTTTGAGAGCAATAAATTACTATGTCTACCCTGGGTTGTGAAATCCCTTGGAAGATTTGAGAGGAAAATGTTACTGTGATTATAGAAATCTCAGTAGCTTGACTAGACTGTTTGCTTCTCTTTGGAAATGCTAACAGATAGTAGAGCAGACTTTGAACTCATGTCTTGCTATGGGCCTTTTCCCCTGCCAGAACTATTTTTTTTTTTTTCCCCTCAAGATAAAAATCTTTAAAAGCTTTTTCAGTGCAACAAACTTTTTCTCTTCAGACATGCATAACTGAATAGTTTGTGTGTGTGTTTGTCCAGAAATGGTGGAAGAGATAAGATCGAGAGAGAGAGCTTAGTCTCAGGTTAGAGAGGACATTTATGGCTCTATTGTAAGTCTCTGGCTCATGAGTGTTTGCAAAGTAAATGCTGGCATAACCCTACCTACCATATAGCAGCAAAGTAATCATTCCCTGTTTAACTCCCAACTGTGTGTATGCTGTCGGTCCTTTTACGGATAAAGAAAAGGTGTTTCCAGACTTATGATTGATTCTCCATGGCAATTTTTGCTCACTTAAACCAGAACAGTATACATCTAGGAAATATTTTAATATTTTTTTCTGCAAAGCACAGGCACAGCCTCTGTGGCTGATATTAGAAGAGCTCTGGCACAACTTTGCATCTCTCATTTAAACACTATTTTAAGGGCTGGACTCTAAATCCTTATTGTCTAAGTTGTCAGGATGGTTAAGGTGATTGGCAAGCTGCTTAGATTGAAGCGTGGCCTATTTTAGGTACACTTGTTCTCTGCCAAAGGTTTGTTTTTCTTGTGTGTGTGGTTGTTGGTTTTTTGTTGTTGTGGTTTTTTGTTTGGTTGGTTTTGCCTGTCTCTTCATTACTCTCTGAAGGGACTGCTACCTTTTCCTCTGACAGTGATTAAAAAACTATGTCAGATAGCACATGGCTGCCCAAGTCTTTCGGAATTGATTATTAATAGAGTTTTGGAACAAATAAAACTGAGTTAATTAGTGCATCTGTAATCAATAATAATCAACTGTTCATCTATAGCAAATAACTTCACCTGATCACACTATAATGTAAAATAAAGGTGGCAACAGTTGTATATTAACACAACTGATATGAGCTCTGGTTTTGTGTACATTCAGTACTCGGTGTGATCTTCTGGACTTGCTTCATGTGTTTAATCATGTTTTATCTGTCTATCTACAAGGTTTGTTGGGTACACTGTCGTAATTTTTACTGCTCTGGCAGAGCATTTCCTATAAATTAGTGGTGGGTTTACTGATCTAAACCATGGCTCAGATAGATCTCTGTCTCATAAATCAGCATATCTCTATCAAACTTACTCATGTGGCTGTATCTTCTGGTTTTTCACATTCTTTTCTGTATGTATTTCTGTCACATAAAAGTAGTTATCTAAATAAATGATACAGTCCGATATCACTGAACGTGGTACCAAAATACTACCTGTGCCTTAGGTTCTTTGTATTAGAAAAAAGTGGACAAATTATTCCTATCCACTTTTTTCATGCCACTCATGATGTTGTCACCTTATCATACTACCTTCTAAACACTCTTTTGGGCTGAAGACTCCTAATGTAATCAGTCACTCTCTATGCGGAAGGAACTATTTCTGATTCTAAAATACCGTTTTTGAGACTGGGAGCCAAACATCACGGTATAATTGAGGAATAACTAAATAATGAATTTATATGGTGGAGTAATGATATTTTTAATCACTTGTCTTCACCTACTAGTTCATGTAATTGCAGAAAAACTTAGGTTGGAAAGGACATCTGGAGTCATCCAATCTAACCTCCTGCTCAAGGCTGGTCTAACTGCAAAGTTAGATTGTTCAGAGACATACCCAGCTGAGTGGTGAAAATTTCCTGAGAAAGAGATTCCGCAGGCGCTCTAGATGCCTGTTCCTGTGCTTAACTATGACCACTGCATTATTTGTTTTTCTTCATATCTAACATGAATTTCTGTTACTGCAACTTCTCACTATTGCATCTAATCCTTTTGCTTGGAGACGAGTTTGATTACATCTTCTCCATGACCTGTTTCTAGGTAATGGAAGATTGCAATTAGATACCACCCCAGCCTTCTCTTCTGGCTAAATATTGTTCCTTCATCTTCTTCCATATAATTTGCTCCAGCTCCTAACTGTATCAGGGCCCTTCTGGACACTCGGGAGTTTGTTAATCTCTCTCATACTGGATTGCCAAAAACTGGACACCATACTCCAGGTGTAGCCTCTCAGGTGATGAGGGCCTTCCCTGTAATGTAACCTGCTGGCTACATTCTTGCTACTGCAGACCAGTAGGTGGTTGACCTTCTTTACCACAGGAACTCATTTAAACTTGACCCCTGGTTCCTTTTCTGCAGAGTTGACTTCTAGTCAAATTGTTCCAAGCCTGTGTTTTTTCATGGAGTTTCTTGCAGAATTTGCATTGTCTTTCATTGTCACAAGACCCACGTTGGCCCATTCCTTGAGCTTTTTGAGGTGACCCTGAATGGCAGCCCTGCCTTCCAGCATATCAACTGCTCCCCACAGTGTGGTGTAATCTGTGAACTTACTGAGGGTGCACTCTGTTTTAGAGTTAGTCACTGATGAAGATGCTAAACAATATTGCACAAGTAGTAGCTCCTGAGGAATGTTCCTTGTAACCAGTTGCCATTGGTCTTTGAAGTGTGGACCACTACCCTTTCAGCTCTGACCTTCCTAACCTTTCATTTCCTTTTTTTGACTGCTACTGAGCTAATGTTTAAATGACTCTATGCACTGTAAGTTCTCAGACTTCCAGTTGAGTACTTGTAGTCAAGTCACAGTCCTGCATTTTACATTTGGCTCCCAGTCTATCCTGGAATGCCTCTTTGAATTTCTAACATTTTGGAACTTTGAAAACTTTTTACAATCAGTTTGAGAAGTTAAAACTTTTTTCAATAGTTTACAATATAAAAAAATTTCTAAGCAATTGAAAAGGAAATCTGGTTCAACGTGGGGGTTTATTTTGGGTTTCTGTGGCTTAAATGTTAGATTTGATCTGACACTGGATATATTTGTGCATGATGGAAGGAAACATTTGAATCCACGTTGGATCATCCAGTTGTTTTTATAGACTCCTAAAATTCTGCTGTTGTAAACAAATATAGAACTAGCTTTGGATGCTTCTGGATTTTTTAGGGAGACTGCTACTGAGCAATGTCCTCAGTATCATGCTATGCAACATCAGCTGTTTTTGGCTTTCACTCAGCTACCAGATGAGTAAGCTTTGAACTGAGGTGCAACTGAAAAACATTTCTGTGCTGGTTTTGGCTGGGGTAGAGTTAATTTTCTTCATAGTAGTTACTATATGGGGCTGTGTTTTGGATTTGTTTGAAAACAGCGTTGGTAATGCAGAGATGCTTTTGTTATTTCTGAGCAGTGCTTGTACATTGTCAAGACCTTTTCTGCTTCTCGCACCACCCCACCAGTGAGTATGCTGGGGGTACACAAGAAGTTGGGTGTGGACACAGCTGGGACAGCTGACCCCAAACGACCAAAGGGATATATGATGTTGCTCTGCTTTCCTGGAGATGGCTGAACACCTGCCTGCTGATGGGAAATAGTGAATTCCTTATTTTGAACAGCTTTTGCTTTACCTATTAAACTGTCATTATCTCAACCCATGAGTTTTCTCACTTTTACCTTTCCGATTCTCTTCCCCATCTCACTGGGGGGGAGTGAGCAAGCAACTGTGTGGTGCTTAGTTGTCGACTGGGGTTAAACCATGACAATTTCTAATTAGTTAAGTACCTGCCTATTTGCTTGGTTTTGTTGTTATTTTCTTTAAATTGCATTGGGGAGATGCAAAAACATCTGTAAAGCTTTATTTTAAATTTAAAAGCTTTATTACTGTGGTGTCAAGGACCTTCTGTGCTC
Organism: Antrostomus carolinensis; assembly: GCF_000700745.2. Lineage (NCBI taxonomy): Eukaryota > Metazoa > Chordata > Aves > Caprimulgiformes > Caprimulgidae > Antrostomus > Antrostomus carolinensis. Next base: position 42,547 of record NW_010313406.1, read on the forward strand.
GCTTTTCTCCAACACTCAAGCCACTGAGCACTGGTCATGTGAATCCTGATAGAAAGCAAATGTTAACTTTTCATGCTTGAGTACCTACTGACAGCTAACATTAAACTTGTAAGCCGTGTATTTGCACTGGAAGTGGTATCTGCTGTATGAGAGGGAACACTGCTTAGCACTGTAAGGTAATGTTCCTCAGATCTCCTTGCCAGAATATAAGAATGGAGACTATTAAATAAGGTCTGAAATGTCTTTTCTTACCCATGACTACTCACATATATAGTGTGATGACCATGATTGTGGCAGCAAATTACAAGTTAATACATGTAGTGTTCTCTGTGTGTATATATGACATATATAAAATATGAATTAAAGCAAAGAGACAGTTTCCCTGAAGCCTTTTGCCAGACTCCCAGCACAGAAACTGTTAACATAATCTGTCAGCTGGGACAGCCTTTCACCAGCCTGAGGACTGAGCCCTGTTATCTCTGTGTTCTGTTCCAAGCAGAACCTATTCTGGAACTATCAGTTAGACCGGATCTTATTTATTCCACTCCAGTTTATGGGAATTCAGTTCAACATCCCCTGAAATAGCAAAACCAGTATCTTCCCAGAAAGTTTAGAGATTTCATCATAGTGGAACATTGTGATTCCTTTTCAGAAAAACTCCCAGCAGAATAGCCTGACTGCTTTAAAGTGTTGCAGTGAACTGTCAAAACATACACTCTGTTAAAATTTTTCTTTTTCCCTGTAAGATATTTTTATTTCTGTTTTACTGGCAGGGCAATGGAGTTGCCATTACTGCCAAGCTGAATCCCTTTTTTCATCAGTTTATTTACTGGATTTTTAGTTCTGCTTGGGGGTTACCATAGTAAGTCTTGGCATTCAGTCCTGCTCCATGGGAAATCCTACAAGCTTTTCTAGACAGCCTGATGACATCACACTTTCTGGCATGTTGCTTGCTATTGTCTCTTCTTGTCCATACTCTACCTTTTTGACTTCTGACTTCAAACCTCAGTGATAAAAACATACAGACTTAACAAATTCCCACATGTTTCATTCTGCTGATTCAGAGGCCAATGCCTAGATTTTCCTCTAGTCAGCTGTCCTCTAAGTTAAGAACAGACTTCTTTATCAAGGAGATCCTCAAATGGAGGAGGAGGGGGATCTTTCCTTTTGTGAAAGGAGTTATTTTCTCTTTCAAGTTTTTTTACCATCAAGTATTTGTATTTCTTTTAGTCAAAGTTACTAAGCATATATTTTGGTGTGACCTGGTATTTCTTTGCTTGATACACTTTGTGGGGTTTGCTTAGGAGAGGAACTTTTGCACAGATGGATCTGTCTTCCCACTCCTCCTTCCTCATGGCAACAGTGCTCTCCTCTTTGTTTTGGCCAGTGGTCGTCTTTTGTTCAGGTCAGCAGCCTCTCCTCATGGTTCTCTCCTTTTCAAAACAGTCCTTCCCCTCATAAATATTGATTCAGAGAGGCGTTTGATAGGCTCAGCCTGGGCTGGAGCTGGCTCCACCTTGGAGCCAGGGTAGCTTTGCGAAGCTTCTCACAGGGGCTTTCACTGTATCCCCTTCCCCCACTATCAAAAATGCTGGCGCCCTGCCCTGAAAAATCCAGAGAGTTTGTTTCTGATTCTGGTCTATCAGGGGATCGTTTCCCTTTATTACACAGTTAGCTGTTACCTTGTGAGGATACCTCAGTAGTCCATCTTAGATCACCAGAACAGGGCAAAGGACAGTAGTGTGAGCCCAAGGCTTCCTTTTTAAATTCTTTTTCTTTTCTTCCCCTGGCTGGCACAAAGGCATTTTGCACACATTTTGCTCTTGTAATAGGTTTCACAGATAACTGCGTAGAATTTGCTCTGGTGTCTCTAAAAGCTTGGTGACCAAAGGCTTTTCCAGCTATCCCTCAACTGACATAGGGGCCATATCTCAGTGGCTTCATAAATGTTCTGAACACGGCTGCGTTCACTGTACCTGTTGAGTCAGAGCCTCATTATCTGACCATTTTCTGAATATTGCCAAGTTTCATTTGGTACTTTCACAGTGGCATTAAGTTTGCCGTTGCCATTTCTTGATGGAGTACAGCCTGTCTTTGGATTTAAAGCTGTAAAAAATCTACTGCTGCATGTAAAATACTGCTTCCTAAATCCAAGTGTAGCCAAGTGCACTGCTAAGATATTTAGAAGGTTCTTAAATTATTTCCACTTTAAATATACTTTTATGTATTCTATTTTGTTAACTTCTTAGGTTAATGCAAAATTGCTTTCGTGGCTTGACACTGACATAAATGTTCTCTTTTTTCCCCCCTCTTTACGGAGGACAGTGAATTTTGTTGCTTGATGCTTAGAACAGATACTAGCTTTGAATGGGACATTGTTTCCCAGCCAGATCAGTAGCTCATAGTTTTTTTTCAGTATTAGTTCAGGACCAGCAATGATACAGCAGTAAAAGAAGTAAAAGTTTGAGTATGCTCAGAGATGGTTTAGATTTAATCCTATAGGAAACGTTAATTTCTTCTTTGTAAAATTTCCCCTCCTTCTCCTATATAACTATTTGTCAGCCTCTAACCTTATTTTAATGAGAATGGCAGCTCTAAATCCCTTCTCATTGCTTTTTATTTCTTACTGGTTCTAAATAAGTATATTCCCAGTATATATTAATCTCACTTGTAGATGTTTAATCAACTGATCTCAAAGGGGCTGAGTCCTGTTATGCTGCCTGCTATCACTTTGGCTCTTCTGTATTGCTGGGGTCAACTGTGTTAGAATATTGACTGTTCGCACTAATTCAGACCAAGAAAATTTTAAATTCTGGCTTTTTCCACAAGACTAGTTGCCTTAATTTCATTTTGTTGAATGTTACCTAAGAGGGGAACAAAAGGAACAAATAGGTCATTTATGTATTAATTTACTACAAATTAGACTACTACGAATTGATTTCTTTGTTCCCTCCATTTCTTTTTCTGAAAATGTTTCCCCTCTC
>NW_010313407.1:0-1016 GCF_000700745.2 Antrostomus carolinensis
GGCAGCCCGCTCCCCTCAGCACAAAGGGGGACACAGCAATCTGCACCCACAGTGCTGCCCCCGCTTCTGCACGGCGCCAGTAAAAGGGACCCACCATCTCGCTTTGCAAGCACCCGCATCAGCCCCACATCAGAGACAGGCACCCGATTACCTTCGAGACTCCCACTGTTGTTCGTAACTTCGGAAACCATTTGCTCTTTAAAAAATAAAAAAAAAAGAGAGAGATTTATCATCCTTTATGTTAGAAACTCTAAATGCCCTCTCCTTACAGCTGCCTTCTTTCTTGCATTAACGCTGCTGCAGCTGTGCTGAGCGCTGGAGAAGGCAGGTCATGGGCGTGTTGGAAATGTGAGTGCAAAACCCATCAAACCCGTGTCCTCCTGCTGCTGGAGATATCAGAGCTGGAGCTCAAAGCAGCAACACACAGATCATTTCCAAGCTGAGCAGTTTCAGGAAGGAGCCCAGCTTGTGGTGCCATCTCTGGCCGCTGGCTTTGCTGGTGCCTTGTAAGGCACAAGTGAGGAACACAAGACCACAAAAGCTTTTGCCTTTGGAAACCAAGCTCATGGCCCCCGGGAAGAGCTGAGCCCTTTCCCAGAGAGGCTTCCCAGAGCTTTTCAGCACACCCAGCCCAGGCCATGCCACTCCCCAGCTCTCAGTGGCAGTTACCTCGGGTCTGGTCCTCTTCCACTCGCTGCTCCTTGCTGTTGTTGCAGGGGTTGGTCTTCAGCCTCTTGGTGCGGGGACACTGCTCGAGGGACAGCACCTCCTCCGTCCCGTTCCACAGGGCCCCGTTCTCTGCAAGCCTGGGGCCCCAGCCTCCAGCCCCTGCAGCTCCCAGGGCACCGGGGAACATCTCCTGCTAAGCCCTGCCAGCTCCCACCTCAGCCCAAAGCAGAGCCCTTCCTGACCACCCAGGCTCCCCAGGCAGGGCTCCAGGCTCAGCCAAGTCACCATTTCCAGGAGCAATGGCTCCAATTGACCCCAGGAAGGAGCCAGCACGGCCACGGCAGAGG
>NW_010313407.1:1035-1352 GCF_000700745.2 Antrostomus carolinensis
GGGGCTGGTCCCAGCGTTCGGGCACCAGCATCTGCTGCCCACACCAGCCCCATGCCCAGCTCAGGCCACCACCTCACCTGAGGCTTTGGGTGGTCGCAGCCCCTTGACCCCCAAGGGTTTGAAGCCGGTGAGTGCCCAGTCGATCATGGGCTTGAGCTGCTCCTCTAGGGACTCCCCAGGGGTGGCTGCAAACGTCTTCCCCGACCGGCTCCGGGCAACCTGCCAAGAGGAGGGACAGCATGGGCCAGGGTGACCAGGGCTGGTCCTCAGCCAGGGAGCTGCCCAGCTGCAGCGTGCATGGCTCAAATGCCTGCCAG
>NW_010313408.1:0-1980 GCF_000700745.2 Antrostomus carolinensis
GTCCTTTGCACTTGCAAACTGGCAAAACACGTTGACCTTGCACTTCCATCAGCAACTCAAAACATCAGTGTGTTATCAACATTCTTCTCATGACAAATCCCATCTGAAACCAAACCCCGGCTATTCCAGCTACTAAGGAGAAAATTAACTCTCTCCCAGTGAAACCAGGACAGGGTGGCACAGCGGTGGTGCCAGCGCTGAGCTGACAGCAGTGAGGGACAGAGGAGGTTCCAGGGACAGTTCCAGGGGGACAGAGCCCCACTTTGGGGTGTCCTTGTGACTCCGTGGGGGCTGAAGGTGCCTTTTCTCCTCCCTCAGGTCTCAACCATGGCTGAGATGAAGAGCTACTCCCAGGCAGTCACTGGAGTGAGTATGGGGGTGCTGGGGGGTGTAACACCCACGTGTGGGGGTCCCTGGGGGATCTTTTGGGGTCTGTTCTCCCCACGTGGAGGGATCCTACGAGCTGCTGCCCACCAGCCCTGCTCTCCTTCCGCAGTTCTTCGCCAGCATGCTCACCTACCCCTTCGTGCTGGTCTCCAACCTGATGGCTGTCAATAACTGCGGGTGAGTCTGTCTGTCACCTCCCTGCCAGGGTGACCCACACGTTGGGGGGCTGGCGTGGGTGACAGCCGCGTCCCTCACACTGGATCCACTCCCAGAACTGCCTTTCCAAAGCTCCCGGGTGGCCCAGAGGCTCCAGGCTCACTGTGGGGTTGATCCCTCATCAGTGGGGGTGTGTGGGGTGGGTGCCCGACCCCAAAAGGGCTGTTCTGGGGCTCAGGCCAGTGTGGAGCTGCGGAGGGGACGGGTCCTGGGTGGAAATAATTCCCTGTGGGTCTCCCCTCCCTTCCCCAGGCTGGCCGGGGGTCTCCTCCCCTACGCACCCACCTACTCCTCCTGGCTGGACTGCTGGAGCCAGCTGCACAGGGAGGTAAGTCACTGGAGCCAGCAGCAAAAATGCCCGGTAACGGAGGAGAACGGGCTGGGAGCCCGGCGGGTTCTGGGGTGGCCACACCGGGGCCGGGGACCACCCTGACTCACCCGGTGGTCGTCATCTCCCCCTTCCAGGGCAACATGAGCCGAGGGAACAGCCTGTTCTTCCGCAAGGTGCCGGCAGGGAAGCGGTACGTGTGGGAGGAGAGGAGGTTTCGCTGACGCTGGAGTGGTGGAGCCCAGATTGGAGCCGTGGAGCCGGGGTCGGGCTCTGGGGGCAAAAATTATGTGAGAGTGGTGATTTCTTACAGTTTTTTAAAAATCATTTAATGCTGAGATGAAGGTGGACGTGTGAGAGTGTCTGTCCTGGGGACGGGGGGTTCCTGGGGAGTGGGGCTGGCTGATCTCCAGTGTTCCCTCCCCACTCCCACCACCGGAGTGGTCTCCCCGTTATTCCCTATTCCCCTGTTTTTTACCCAACTCCTTTTCATCAGCCCTGAGCCGGACGCTGGATCAGTCCCATGAGACACTGTCACCTCTGTCCTGTCCCCTCTGTCCTGTCCCCACTGGGTGTAGCCCGGTAAATCCACCCGGTGGAAATCCCTCTCCTGCTTCCCGGGGTTATTCCCAGGAGCCTTTTTCCAGCCCTGGATCCGCCCGAGGGTGTTTTTGCAGAGATTCTCCCGTGAGACAGCGGCACCAGGAATTGTCACCCCTGACACACAACTGTTTGCTTTAATGGCTGGACGAGTGTCACAGCACTCGGGGAGTGACAGTCCCAACTACCCCCGGTGGGGTGGGGGCGGCTCGTTAACGCCTGTGGATAATTAGTGGGCAGTGGTGTGGGTGGTGGCTGCTGTGCCTCAGTTTCCCCTCTCTCGGGGCTGTAATGGTGGGAGCAGAGGTGGGATCGATCCCACCGTCGGCGTTTCCCGGTGTAGCCCCCGCGGGGGTGTCACAGCAGCCCCAGCAAGAGGGGACACGGGGTCAGTGACGGGGAGAGGGACGGTGACACGTCTGGGCGGGGGGGTTGTACACCCTGTCAGG
>NW_010313409.1:0-9193 GCF_000700745.2 Antrostomus carolinensis
TCCTTCCGCGACGGCCTCGCCTTCTGCGCCATCCTCCACCGGCACCGCCCCGACCTCATGTGAGTACCCACGCCGGGCGTCGAGGACGAGGCCCGGGCTGCCGCCTCGGTGGAACCGGGACCCTCTGCTCATGGCTGAGGGGCCTCGCTGGGCTGTGGTCAGCCCACCGTCGAGCTGCGGACCCTGGGCCCTCCAGCCACCGTGGGCCATCGCCTTCCCTGCAGACACAGCCCGGGCAGAACCCCCAGCTCCTCCCTGGGTGATGCTGTGGGCTGGTGCCAGCAGCTCTGCTAACACCCACCCTGAAAATCTCCACGCAAAGAGCTCCACTCTCGCCGCCTACACGCCTTCTTTCGCCTGTATTTTTCCTTTTTCCCCTTTCCTCCATCTGTGTCTGAATTATAAATGTCATAAACGTGTCCTTTCCATTGCAAAACAAGTTCAGGCACTGATTTTTAGGGAAGTGTTTCCTTCTTTGCAGTTGATGTTTGCTTAGGCTGGGCTTTCCTCGCTCAGCCTGATGGAGTTGGGAGGTGAGGGCTATTTAAACAAATACAATAGAAAGGCAGGGCCTGGCAGCCGCTGGGTTCCTGCACATCACTTGTTTTCCACGTCCAGAGCTCTGTCTGTGGGAGGCAAAGTGCTTTCCAACCCTTGCTGATGCCATTGTTGGTGCCCTGTAAGTTTTGACCTGTCCCTGCCCAGATGTTACATCTGGGAAGGTGAATTGCCGAAGGGAGACATAGATCCTGCTTCCTAGTTGTTTGTTTGTTTGTTTGGGGTTTTTTTTTTCTTTAATTTCTGGGCTCTTTGGACTTTGAGGTGAAGGGGTTGACGGGGGAAGTCAAGGCAAGGCAGCAGCACAAAGATTGCCCGAGGGTATTGATTTAAGACCATGAGGTGTCTCCCAGTCAGACATGGCCAGCTGGTAGAGGACCAGGCTGGGTTTTTATACTGCAATTTTCCTCCTGTGTCTTGAGTTCTGCCTTTTTCCTCATGCTCCTAGGACAGCCTGCCACTTGGGTTTGTGTCCACAGATCTCCCTTACAGGTATCTAGCTTCTGGTGGAAGCCCAAGGAGAAGATCTCCTCATGCTCTATCCCCTCTGTTGTCTTGAAACTTGGAAGAGGAAGGAGCAAGCTTGGTCAGTGGAAGGTTAGTGCAGGAGCTTCAGGCACAATTTCTCCATAGTCCCCAGTGCTTGGGCAGTCACCATGGTGTTGCTATGTATGGCTTCCTGATATGCTGTTGTGTCTGCATGACTCCAGATATTTCCTTTCCTTCCTTCGATTCACAGTCCCAAAGATACAAAATACCAGGGCAGAAAGGTTGACGTGACCAGGAGGTGCTCGTAGGGGGACCATGGCTGCTTCCTGGCCGACTCTGCAGCTGACCCATCCAGAGCATGGGTGGACACAGGGGCTCAGTGACTTGAGAGCTGTTGACCAGTTTAGTGGGTTGTTTATAATCCTTGAACTCTGCATCAAGGGCTGTGGATAGACACATCTTAAATTCTCCTGTGCTGAAGAGGAAAGATGTCCCTTGCGATGTCTCTGTGTTCCCATTCATTTGCTTTTAAGATGGAAATTCTGCCTGACTTTATTCGAGACCTTACAGAAGCTCTTTCTGACTTGGACCAGCTCAGCAAAGAGTGCCTCGAGGGTAAAGTGAGAGAAGCTGTTGTCAGTGACCTCCCTCCTCAGTGTCAGGGGTGTAATGCAGGAAAGCACCAGGTGTATCCTTGGCTGGGCAAAGTCCTGCTGGCAGGAAATTATGCTTTCAAGCAGTTGATGGCCAGGGCTGTTGGGTGTCATGTGTCAGATCCTGGGGCTGAATACTTGTGCAAATTCTCTATGAATCCTGTAAAAGCTTCTCTGAGTGTTGGTGGTGCAGGAGCCACCGGCAAAGAAGTGCGACTGGCTGCACGTGTGGCTGTGACTCCTGCTTCCCTGCGGCTTGAAGTGGTTTGTCCTGAGCAACTCCCTTTGCTTCTAGCAAAGATCCTAGTTGAAGATTAAAAGCATTATACTGAAAATAAAACTAGAGAAGGATAATTGGTGTTTGGAGTGCTTGGTGTGTTTGCAGCAGCCTTGCTATTTAAATCACTTGCAGAACATGATTCAGTCACGGCATCAGAGTTTTGCAACCGTGTGTTTTCCGTCTTGGTTTACACAAATAACATTCTTGGGCTGAGGAGTGCAGGGGGTTTCTCCTTGCAGAAGCCTGAGAAATTCCCAGGAAAACTTCAAGCAATTATAAAACATGGTCATAATCACAGGCTTCTCTTGTGGGGTATGTGGCTCAGAGGATAGGCTGGTGTGGGGGGGTCTCTCCTCCCTTCCTGTTTTCTTGCTGGAAAACATATGGAAAATATGATAACTTCTCTCAAACTTGGCTGATGTTGGCTTGTTATTGGTGAGCAGGGCAGGCTGGATAAAATTAAAAATGCATTTCTCAATCACTTCCCACTCACCCAAAGATGTTATGGGCGAGTGGAGACACATGCTGAATTACCATGGAAATTCTGTTCTCTCTTGTCCCAGCTGAAGAGTGCTTCAATAGCCAGCCCCAGCCAGGCACGCACGCTGGGTCAGGCAGGTCCCAGCCCATTTTCTGGGATGACTGTGGAGCTCTGAGGCTCCTCTCAGCTGCTGTGTGTGATGGTGATGGCTGTGCAAGCTCCAGCCACGGTTTTAGTGGCCTTGACCTGATGAGTGAGTTGGAAAAAGCAGGGGAGCTGTGCACACTTGCTCAGATATTAATGCCAGATGTCGAGGAAAGGTTTTGATTAAGCTCCTTCTCTTCAACTGGGATCTTGCTCTTTCCCAGACTGTGAGCTGGTGTTCAGCTCTGCGTCCTGGGATTTGACTGCTTGTGCAATCCCCCTTGGCAGCTGAGCAGCAGCGGGTGCCCATTCCTCCAGCAGCGTTTCCTGGGCCACTGTCAGCTCAGTGGGGCAGGATGAGGCCAACAGTCACTGATATGGACAGGGAGGACCCTGGCCGTGCTGAGGACGGGTTGTCCCACAGTCTCCATCTCCTTAGCAAAAGGCTGGAGCGAAGCAGAGCTGTCACCTGCTTGGCCTCTGTGAGGTTGTGGTTTGTGTGACAGGCATAGATGAGGGGAGGATGGTTCTGGGGTGAGGGAGTCTCATCTGGTGTTGGTCACCCCCAGCAGCTTGCCAACAAAACCAGAGCAAGTGTGGAGCAGGCATTGCTGAGAGGCAGATGAGCAGATGGGGGTCATCTTCCACGTGGGATTCCCAGCCCTGTCCCCCCTCACCAGATTGTTTGCACCTCTGGAAAGAGTACAGCTGAAAAGTCCTGTTCCCAGCAGAGCACGCTGGATTTGAACCCTCTGTCCAAGGACTGTGAGCAGGCAAAGGGTGCTTCACTCTTCTTCAGTGATCCTTTTGACTGCAAGTATCTTATTGTCTCTAGAGAAAATAGTACAACAGTGCTGAGAGGCAGAAGCTTTTTGAGGCCATTGTGGCTCTGGGACTTTTTTTGCTCTGTCTGTTCTGGGTTAAAGTTTCCAGCCCAGTTAGTGCTTCCAGCAGCAGCAGCAGAGATTCCTCCCAGGGAAACACATGTGCTTGAGAAGGACTGTGGCGTGCTTTGTGAGCGCTGCATCTGTGCAGCTGGAGCAGTGGGTGGTCACGGAAATTTGTGGGCATGAGAAATGCTCAGCCACTTTTTGCTAAGAGAAGGATTTTCTGGGGAGCTAAAAACTTCACTGCTATTCCTATGCAAACCACTCTGGTTTGTTTCCAACACTGGAGGCCACCTCTTGGGTTAGATTTATATTTCTCACCTCTTCCAATTAATTCAGTTGCCTGTGTTTTCTCAGTGGAGAACTCCTACTTCTCCATTTGTCTTAGCTTTGCTTTCTTAGGATTACATTGGTCCAGGGAGCTTTGATATTCCAAGATAGGAGATGCACTAGCAAGATCAATTTCCAAAAGAAATTTTATATGTAAGCAGTTTACCTGACTAGCCAGGGAAAAAAGAAAGAGTGATGCTGAGAGGGCAGGAGGCTCCTGAAATGACCAAGTAACCTGATTGTTTGCTCTCCCTTTTGTGGAACAGAAGGGGATTTCAGACATTCACCATCAAAGAGTCAGATTTTTAGGTCTCTGTTACTTGCCATGCAGTGTGAAGCTGTACACACAACTACCACAGCAAAGAGCATTCAGTGTGGAGCAAAAGGCACTGACTGACAATAAATAGGTAACTCCAGTATGTTGTGTCTTACGTCTTCCTCAGCATGACTGAGGAAGCTGGAGCTCCCCTTTGCTCTTGCAGGTGTTTTCCTGCATTTCTGTGCTACAGAGACTTTATTTGGGAGCAGAACTGGAAGTGAGGCAGAGAGCTGCAATCAGCTCTTTCAGATGGCTCTTAAAAAAAGAAGCAGATTTTCTTGCCTGACACAAAACAGGATGATTGTAGCTATTGTTTCACTGAAACTTTTTTGGTTTGTGATTATTTTTGTTGCTCTTTTTAATCCATTGTCTCAGGGAAGGGAAATCTCTGGGCAGGAGCGCTGCTTGAAGAAAAGCTTCTGCAAGTCCCTTTGATTTTGCACAGGAAAGAGTATATGATTTAGAGGTGGGATGTGCCTTGTCTTCATGTGCTTCTTGGGGGAGTTTGACCTTTAAGGTCTTATCTGTTGTTCACTCTCCCCTTATCCCACGTAGCAACACCAGATGCGGGAAGCAGGGAGGAGGCAGAGGCTGCGGCATGAAGGATAAACCTGTTTGAAGGCGCCTCTTGTATTTGTAATATAATGTTCCACTTTCTGTACTAAGCAGATAAAGGACCTGGCTTGCTCCTTGCTGTTCCAAGTCATGGAAAAAGTTCCCCTGCTGCGATACAGATCATGTGTTTGTCTCATGAATAAGTCGCTGCGAGCCAGCTTTGCCCTGGCTTTCTCATGGTTATCCTGCTCCTCTCAGAGGTGAGGGACTGGCTAACAAAGGTAGGTCCATGTTGGTTATAAAGGTGCTATGTACAAAAATGCAACATTGGTGCTGTAGCCTTTTCTGTTTATCAGTGAGAATTTCCTCTCTGATATCAGCCTTTCCTTTAGCTCTGTGCCAGCAGGTACAAGGATTGTAAAATGAAACTGGGTTATCAGAAAGGAGTTGACCCTGCCCGCTGCCTGGGCAGAAGGAAGCAGTGTTGGAGAGGAGGGCTGCCGGCCAACAGTCGGGTTTGTGTTCCCAGTTTAGCAAGTGACAGTCGCTTTAAAACAAAGCTGACGGTGGCTGTTTCCTAAGCGAGGGACAGGCTCTGCTGTGGCTGAGGAATCACGCTGTGTTGTGGCTCTGCTTCCAAAAGCACAAACTCGCTCTCCCCCATGCTTTTTGACTGTCCTGCCAGGTCCCAGTTTCTAAGTTCCCAGCACAGTGCAGAGAGAAGCAGCACCTGGGTTGGACCAGAGAGGAGGAGAGCAAATCTGGGGAAAGGGGAAGAGGGAGATGATGTCCAGGGGCAGCAGAAAGGAAGAAGGATTGTTGACTTTGGCTTATAACTGCAAACAATAATTGTCTCTTCCTTTTCAGTTATTGGTTATGATTACAAATCAAAGGTGACAGCCCTAGGGGAAGGAGAATAAGATTTTTACAGGCAACTTCAGTGATATCAGCTGCAGTATTGTGTTGTGGGCAGAGGTATTTTCCAGGCAGGTATCTAGTGCTGGTTTTGTGGGGCTTTGCCAGAGGAGAAGAGAGGATTTGAAACTAGAACTTGTGTGCTGGTGGAACCAGCAGCTTCTGAGATCGGAGGATACGTGTGCATCAGAGAAATGTGCAATACTTGCAGCGTCTGAGGTGTTCTCACCTCCTTGGAGTTGATGTCTCTCTGTGTGGAGGCAACTTGCAAGACAGGAGAAAAGCATGGATGTGACTGTTCGGAAGGTACTTCCAGGGAGAGTGTGTTGCAAATCTGGCTGGCAGGCATCGGTGTATCTGTGAGATGTGGGAGAGGAGCAAGGCTTTTTTGGGGAAAAAAGCCCACCCCATGAGTTAGAGGTTCCTCCTGACTGTCACAGCAAAACCCCTGAATCTGCATGGGATGTTTTGGCATCAGCATGTCCTGTCTCCAGGAGTCAGCTCTGCAACGGTAGAGGAGCCAAAAATGTGTTGTGGTGCCTGTGGGCAGATGGCTGTGCCTGCTGGGTCTCCTGCACGTCTCTGTCCCAGGAGGTACAGTGCTTCTGTGACTGTCTCAGATGGGATCTACCATGCTGCTCCCCCTGGAGCATCTCTGAGAAGGCAGGGTGGGAGGAGGTGCTCTGTCCCACGAAGCAGTGAGGCTCAGAGAGGTTTGAGAAGCTGGAGGTGCAGCAGCTTGCTCTACATCACCAACCTGAGATTTTTCTATTCTTTTTATATTTCAGAAACTTCAACGCCCTCAGTAAAGAAAATGTGTATGAGAACAACAAGTTGGTAAGTAACTTCTAATGTTTTATTTTTGGTGTAGTTTGTGACCTGGTACTTTGCTTATGTTTGGCAACAGAAACCCTGCAGATGCAGTGTGCCGAGCGTGCCGTATTCAAATCCTTTGCCTTATTCTGCAGGCATGCAGCTTTCTGATTTGAATGGCCATGTCCAGGCTTGCTGGCTGCTTGAAAGCACTTCAGACTGCTCATGCTTCTTCACTGTGATGCCTTCTACACAGTGATGCCTGTGTCCAGTGTGTCCTGTAGACAGAGATGCTGGAGGTCAAGACTTGGGCTTGGACGTGTTGAGTGAAACTATCACAGTCATTATGCTCCTGAGGGATGGAGCAGGACCTGGGAGGTAGCTGGTGTGAGAGGGGAAGCCTCCTCTTGCTTCTGCTCATTCCTGGTGCAGGGGATGAAGGCTGATGGAGGTGGAAGCATCGTAAAACCTCATCCTGGTTGGATACTTCACTCCAGGATGGGTTTTGAGCTTCTCTTGTTTTCTCCATGAAGGAAGCAGAAGCTGGGCAGGCCAACACCCTCTTACACTGGATTCAAACATGAACTTAGTGCTCCAAGGAAGGATTTTCTTCCTCCATCTCTCTCTCACAAAGAGAGAGGCAGTGGATTAAAATGCTTCTCTTCCTTTGGCATTGCTGCACACAGCTTCATGGCTGCTTGGCAGGAGCTTGGGATGTGAACGAACCACAGCAGCTTACTCTTGTCTGGGCTGGAGGAGTGACATCCTTTGATGCAGTGAGCCATCTGAGGTGGTCCTTGCCTCTGGGAGAGCTAAACTCACCTCCCCAAGCTCCTTAGTTTCTGCTCCCCTTCGTCCCAGTGTGTTCACAGTGCCTGTGATGGATCCCCCTCTCCCCAGGCTGGGGCTGCAGCTTGTGAGCAGTTATTCCCACTCTCCGGGGTTCAGCCTCCCCACGCTCCTTAGCTTCTGCTCCCCTTCATCCCGGTGTGTTCCCAGTGCCGGTGATGGATCCCCCTCTCTACCAGGCTGGGGCTGCAGCGTGTGAGCAGTTATTCCCACTCTCCGGGGTTCAGCCCTGTGTGTTCCTATCCTCTAGGTAAGATTCAGAGCGAGTGTTTTTGCCCTTGAGGTTTGGTGTTTGATGTGGCCTCTTTGCCATGGACAGTCGTCCCAGCCAGCGTGCTGTGGAGCCCTGAGTGCTGCTCCCTCCCCAGCCAGGCTGATGGTGTCTGCTCTGCTGGAGACTTTGTTTATCTCTGGGAAATGAGCTGTGTGAGCCGCCTCCACTGCTCTTCTGAATGAAAAGTTTCTTTGTGCCTCTCGTAAAAAGAGTTGCTCCCCTGCTTTGCTGCAGCTTGTGTTCCCTCCCCTCTCCTCCCTCTGTTTCTTAGTTTCTTTTTTGTCCTTTATTTTTCCTTCTCTCTCTCTTATTCCACCTGCTAGAGGATGACTTGTCTGTGTTGCCCTTTCACTGCTGGTATCATGGTGCCTTGGCTCTGCCGTGAGTGGGGCTGACCCTTCCATCTCCCTGTGAGCTCCTGGGCTGGCCTGAGCCCTTTGCTCTCCATCCTCGCTCCTGTGCTGCCCTTGGGACACAAGTGGGTCTGATTTCTCCCAGCACTGTTCCTCATCTATTGTTCAGAACCTTTTTGATGCTTCACTATTCAATAACTTCTTTTCAGGGGCTGTATTATTCAACTAAAAAAATTGTCCAGTCTGCAATTCACCATATAAGGTCTTCTGCTGAGGAAGAATGTGTCACTTCTCAAGTGCCAAAAAAAACCAACCCCAAACCCTAGGAGAATTTCAGTTGGTGGCATTTTTTTTTGCTAAAGATTTCAAAAATATAGAAAGAGGAGCAAAGTTTCTAGAGGCCTTGGATCCATTTTTTTTTCAGGGCTAAGGGATGGTGGTGTGGTGTAGCAGATACAGTGGTGGCCTGTGTCAGAGGAAAGCTGTGCCTGCCTGGCTTAGATGGCCTTGAGCATATCACTTTGCCTCCTCTATGCAAGATGGGAGCAGTGGCATTGACATCCTTTGTAAAGCCCTTGGAGCTGCACTGATGAAAAATATTATGCAGAAATAATGTGTCACTTCTTTAAAGGCCAGCCTGGGCAGGCAGGTAGAGGAGAAGGCCAACTGGACCATGTTAGGTGGTGATTTTGTTGGATCTGCAGGCAAGAGCATTTCCCAGGAACAAGAGGATGCTGTAGCACAGGGGATACTACATCCTAAAGCTGCTCTCTACATTGCTCACCTGGTTCTGGCCAAAGCAGTTGTGTGCATAGAGCATCCTCCTCCTTCTGGTCCAGGCAGCTCCTCGCACTAGTTCTGTGCCTGTTGCACTGGTCTCACCTATGGCACCATCTCACCAGAGGTGGCACGGCCTGTGTTCCTGCTAGACTGCACACAGGGAATGTCCAGCAAGAAAAATCCACTGGTCAGACCAGTTGTGCAGCCATTCTCCAAAGAATATATTAAGTACCAGGTTACAAGACAGGTGAGTGCCAGGCTGGGCTGGCAGCCGGGATGACGCAGCCAGAGGTAACTGGCTGAGAGCGTGCTTAATGGTAGCTGAGTTACATTTTTACTGGGATACCCAGTGGAAAAAAATGGTAATTATCTTGCTAAAAAATAATGGCTGTTTGTTTCTTCTAAGCAGGAATAGTTGGCTTGTACACGAACACTGTTGCGTGTCTGTGCCAGAGGTCGGATGCGGAGGGTTTTAATATGTTTGAGTCTTTCTTTAACCCTTCCACTCTGGGG
>NW_010313409.1:9226-17078 GCF_000700745.2 Antrostomus carolinensis
GTGCTGTTTTCCTTTGCTGTGTTGCCATTTCAAAGGGGATGCTCCAAAGAGGGAGGGAGAGGATTTTTTTTCTCTATGCCAGGAAGGAAGAGAGCTGGAGAAAGTCCCTAGTAAAAGCCCTACACTGAGTTGAGCAAGAGCAAAGTTGCTTTATGGATGTTGCAATTTTTTTGTCCTCTAGTAAAGGTTCTTGTTCAGAGGCAAAAGAAAATAGCTTTTTCCTCCTTTACCTGGCTTTGATCCTGCAGTTTCAAAGCAGAGGGGACCACAAAGAGGAATATTTGCCCCACATACATGTTAGGCAGCATGGAACTGGTTAAGCTGGAAGGAAGCAAGGTATCAGGAATTCTTCTGCATTATTCCTCTCTTCCCTATCTTTGATCTGGGAGAGAGAGCTCTTTCCTGCAGCCCAAGGTTTGTCCTTTCTCAGACGGGGAGAAGCAGGCAGTAGGCAGGAAGCATTAACATTTGCACAGCACTTGCAGATAGAAAGCTGCCTGTGAACACCTACCAGCGCTCTGTTAATTGGGGAGGGCTCCAGGTTGGGCTGGAAGCCTGGAAGCAAGTCTGCCAGCCTGGACTGACACATCCCCTTCTGCCAGGCCTCGCTCTCCGCAGCTGTGCACATCCAGATAGAGGCGGGCTCGAGGAAGAGCAGGGGAAGCCCAGGTGAGTTCCTGTGCATTGAGCTACAGCCAGCTTGCCAGGACAGATTTTTGGCTCCTTGCCTGAGTTTCTCAACGTGGTGGCTGGGAGCCACGACTCCATCAGTTCCTGTAACGGCCGTACGATGTAGGAGTTAAACTGGGGCAGCTGTTCCCCAGTAGAGTTATTATTCAAGTGGGGCTGTTTGCAGTGGAGTTTCTTATTTCTGAGGAGGAGCATCTCTGCTGCCTGGGCTGGACAAGACCACCCTCCCCTCCCCCCCTTTTTTTTTCCTTCCTTCTCTAGGCATTTCGAGTGGCGGAGGAGGAGCTGGGGATCCCAGCCTTGCTGGATGCAGAGGATATGGTTGCTCTGAGGGTACCAGACAGGCTGAGCATCCTCACCTATGTTTCCCAGTATTATAACTACTTCCATGGACGGTCTCCTAGTAAGTACCATGTTCCCTGGAGGGGTGGGAAGGGTCGAGGCTTAATTTTTTGCTTTCCCTTCCCTCCTAATGAGCTTGGAGAAGCAAAATAGACTGCACAGAAGCCTTTTTGTACCAGAACTATTTCAATGGAGGATCTGAACTCTTTACACACTGGCCTACAGTAGCCCCAGTGCTTTTGGAAAGGGATGGGGCCATGTCTTGTCTTTAAAACTAGTGCCTTAAAATTTAATGCGCTATCTAAAATTTCTTACAGTTCAGCCAGACAGGAGCAGTGGTCCTGTGAGTCCCCTCCGTGGTCCTCACCTCAGCTCTCCTTTCTCAAGTACCTCCATCCCTGCTCTATTCCTTGCCACACTGGAGGACTGATGAGAACACGGAGTTTTGACAAGGCTGAGCTTGTCTGTGAGGCTGTGCTGATGTAGCAGCATCCATGGTAGGACTTGTACAGCACAGCAGCACTGATACAAGGAAGCAGAAGAAAATGACCCCCTTAACTGGCATAATTGTGAGAGCAATTCTTTCAAACATAAAACAGGCCACAGAGCTATCAAGGCATTATATCCATGTATTGAAGAGTTTATCTGGGCTCACGGGAGCATTATTGTAGTCTTGGTTTATATTTGCCTTTAAGCTCATACAAAATTAAATAATATGATAAACCAATTTCACAGGTTCCTCCAGAGGAAACTTTAGGAAGTGGGACATGAATAACTGAACTGGTTAAGGTGAATCTAGATCGAGAAGACAGATATAATATGTATTGAAAATGTCCTACATCTTGGCAAGAAAGCACAATTCACTCTGAGAGCTGCCTCTTATATCTAAACACTTTCCCCTTCTCCATCTCTTTACACATTTAAGCATGCTTTCTCTCTCCCTCCACAACCTCTTCCCTCCCCTCTCTTCATTTTTTATTTTGTGTTTTAAAACCACACTGATTGAAGTTGAACAAATTCCATCGTGTTTGTGCCAAGTGATGGGAATCTGGGTCAGTTTGGGGTCTTCACCCCCTCCCCCTTCAGCATCTTGCCTACCACGTCATCAAGCACAGCACATTTTTATACTCTCTAGTGTCCCACAAAACACTCTGATTGCATTCCTGTTGCTGGGGTGAATAAGTGTGTCTGAAAATGAGCCCAGTCAGGAATGTGCCCTCTGACACCAAACAGGCTCCTAATACCACAGTTGTGCCCTTTGAATGGACTCCAGCAGGACCACGAAATAAGCAGGACACAGAAGGCCACTGGCCAATATTATTATTACTGAGGTCAGGTGGTTACAGAAGGGCAGAGCTGAAGCCACCCATCTTTGTGCTGGGCTTTAAGAAGTAAAAATAATGGCACAGGTAGGAAGTGAGGGGGCAGCCTGAGTCTAAACCATTTGCTGGGTCAGCTGTCACCAGTCCACTGGTCACTGTGGTAAAGGAGCCCTGGGTGTTTATTTGGATAAGTAGCTTTATTGAGAGGAGACTGCTGGGAACTGGGCTGCTTCTCTGCTCCCTCCACCCTGCCCAGACTCCCTCTGTATTTACCAAGAAGGCTATAATCTCTTTTCAGATGGGTGGTCATTTAATTGGTTGCTCTTAAAGTGAAGCTGTGGCTCAAATATCCCACAAGGAACACGGAGACGTCTCATTCAGAATAGGAAGTTGCACAAAAATAACATCCCTGTGAGACAGATGAGGAGTCTTGTCTGTAAAAACTGTGCGTGAGGCCTTGTTTCTCAGGGAAACCTCCCTGCACAGGGAATCGTTCCTTGCCTGATTGAAATGTGTTTGGAATTCTCTTTTCTCCACTATTGTGAATTTAGAGGGTTTCTCTTCCATCTGGAAAGAGGAGGATTGGGCATTTACAGGCTTTTTGAGGCAAGTCCTGTTGGTTTCTGCATTAGCACCACCATGGCACCTCCAAGTCTCTGTCACAGAATTTCCTCTTTTTCATGGTCATCTCTGCATTTGACAAGCCTGCTTGCTCCGTGAGAGTCCCAGTTGTGGGGTGGATGCCCGCAGCAGTGAAGGTTCAGAGTGTGTAGGAAGTCTGGAGCACATCAACTTGAATGAAGCAAACCCTCAGTACTTCAGTTCCTTAGCCGTAATACCTAACAGTATAACACTGGAGCAGTGCCTCCTCCAGTGGTGATCAATTCCAGCCAAACTGTGGGCCAGGTGCAAACACAAGGTCTCATTCACACCACTGACAGATCATATTTTATATTGTTTCACTGTTTCATTCCCCTCCATGGAATTCCCCAAGAAGAAAAAAACGTCAGCAGTTTCAGCTACCAGGTGATTCCAACGTACATTGGTAGAACTCACTTGTTGCCTCTTGCCCCTCACTCCACCAGAACTGCTTGTGAAGAAAGCCTGTGTCTCCTTAGCATGTTACCTTTGAAGCACCTCTGGATCTTCTTATATTACAAATGACTCCTAAGCTTATGGGTTTTCCTTATGTTATCTTAAAATCTTCCCTTCTTCTTCTCTTCCAGTTGGAGGCATGGCTGGAATCAAGCGTCCTTCCTCTGAACCTCAGGAGCAGCCTCTTGGGAAGAAAGTTGTTTCAGAGCCTCCTAAGCCAGCACCTCCAAAACTACCTCCTGCCCACCCACCAGCCAGAGCTAAGCCAAAAGAAACCTCCTTGGTAAGAAATAGACTTTGGGGTGTTCTTTATACCTTAAATCTGTTCAGTGAGCTAGGGAGTAGCTGGTTCAAGGCTCCTAGTTGTAAGGACTCAGTCTCTAAACCTCCTCCTTATTATGGAGGATTTAATCCAGAGGTCTGGTTACTGTACAGATTCAGCTGGCAGTCACTGGAAAGCCATCAAGTTATGGGGATTCATCTAGTGGTGAATAGGACATGGGTGTCTTAAGACATGGCTATGCTGTTCCTGGATCTTGGGAGTGGAGATTTTTAACAGAATATATTATTTTTGCTAGAGAGCACTGATTAAATTCTTGGAAATAGTTTCAAACTAGAGTAGGGACAAAAACAGGGTGGAAGAAGGGAAGCTTCTCTCTCACCGGGGTAAGGACCTTTCCCAGCTAATTCAAATCATACACCTTTACTCTCTACACAAGCAGACAAAACGCCCTGGTCCTCTAGCTTTGTGGGAACAGGTTCCCCTTACTCTGTCCTCCTGAAGGCTATTCCACTTTGTATGAACAAGGGGTTAGTGGGACCAAGAATTTTGTGGCTGTCACTTCTCTGACCTAACCAACTGGCCATGCATGTCAAATCTTCCTCTACCTGGAAGACTTGTAGCTGTACACAGGGCCATGGTGCTGCCTGCTCACCCACTGCTTCTCCCCACAGAAAGGGGTCCTGGCAGAGAGTGGGAATATCCCTAGCAGCAGCTGTGGGATCTGTGGGAACCACGTGCACCTGGTGCAGCGTCACTTCGTTGATGGGAAGCTCTATCACAGGAACTGCTTCAGGTACAGCTCTTCAAAGTGGGGGCACAGGCCTGTGGGTCACAGAGGGGCAGCCTCATTCCTTTGGGACTGGAGGGAGAGTGGTGTGAGGTACTCAAGGTGTTGGAGGACATTTTTGTCAGAATGGGGGCCTGTTCTTGACCTGTGCTTAGGGGAAACTCTTTGCACAGGTCTGTTTTCATCTGCACCTTTCCTACTTCAGACCACGCTATCAGCAGCTCTGGTTTTGGTATTCAAGGAGTGTGCACACAGGGTCTGCTCACTGTCACTGTGGTACCTTCACCCTCCCTGTGCTGGCAGTGTAATTTTGCCTGCACTCTCAGCAGTGTGTTGATGGCCTCCCAGCACTCTGGAGGATATTCTGAGACTTTCTTATCCACAGGTGCAGGCAGTGTTGGAACGTGCTTCTTCCTGGAAGCTACAAAGCTGGGCCTGAGCCCGGGACGTTCATCTGTACCAGCCACCAGCAGACACACGATGTCCAGATCTCTGGTCTCCGCAGCACCAGGAACAAACCTGAGAGCACCCCAGCCCCTACTGCTGCCAGGGTGTTCCAGAAAGCAGCAGAACCCAAGAAACCAGAGCAGGTGTTGAAGAAACCCAGCCAGGAAGGCCTTGCTAATTCAACCAAGCCATCTGTTTCATCTTCTGGAAGCTCTGGCTTCAAAAGTGTAAATACTCCATGGTCCTCTTCAGCTGTAAATAAATCAGATGACTGCAAAGGTACCCTTTTGGGAAATAAAACAGATCACCATGAAGGTACCCTGTCAGGGCCTCTTTGGACAACCTCCAGAACAAAAACACAGCAAGCCCGAGAACATTTTTTTCGGTCAGTAGAGTCCTCCAGCAATAAAACCTCTGACACTAAAAAAGAAACCCCTTCTTGTCATGGCCCTGGTAAAACCACCTCTGCCAGAACCACCACTGAGGTCAGTCCAGTGAATGCTGAGAAGGATGCAGCACGTAACCATATTATACAGGCCCTGTCTCCATCACACATCTCTCCAAACAAGCCAGGAGGGCTCAGTTCCACTAGCTCCTCAGCATCCAGCAAGTAAGTGCTATTTCTCTTTCCCATTTTTCCTCCCAAGATGATTCTTGGGATAAATTGGAGAAGTCCCTGCATCTTTCTTCCCTTTTCCCTGACTGCTTTTGTGGCTGAGATTTAAAGATGTGTAGAGGGACTCATCCATGTCTTTGGAGCAGAGGCCAATAAAAAGGTCCATCCTTTCAAAAAGACTTACTAGGTTGTTCTTTTTTGCAGTGACAAGTTTTCTCCCACCAGTTCTCAGTGGCAGAGTCCAACTCAAAAAGTACAGTCCAGCAAAACAGGGCATACAGCACTAAAACAGGAGAAGATGACAGACCCTGTGCCCAAGAGCCAGGCTGCCAGCAAACCTGTTGACTCTGTGCACAAGCCAGAGTCGAAAGGCATCAAAGGTGAGGATGACTGATTCACATACAGCTCTTGTCTAGACACAGTGTGCCAACTTCATGCCTTTCCTGTACTTTCTGTCTGTATCACCACGTAAGGGTTTTCCGAGTTCTGGGCTCAACACGCCTCCATTTGTCCCTGTGCAATTCCTCCCTCTAGCATGGTGAGTTTTTCTTCTCTGAGGTTCTCCACGTATTTGAAGTTGTACTAGCTGTCATCAAATGTTGGGGTCATGGTGGATTTCGGAGGCTTTGCTAGACTTTCTCAGATGGGAGACCTTGCCAGAGCTTCAGGATGATTTTGTGATTACAACTGGGGCTCACCCAGCCTCCTTGTCTGTTTTTAACCATGCTTCCACCGTGGTGACTGAGCAGTGGGCTGAGGCATGTTCTGGGGCTACCCAGTGTCTCAAACACTTCCAGATGGCCTGTCTTTTTTTTTGGGCCAGAAGCAGTATTTGTCTGCAGTTTGCTGTGAGCTTGTGGGTGTTTTGTCTCCCCACCTTCCTGCCCCATCCTTTGGTCTCTGAGATCTGAGCCGTTTGTGTTCTATTGCTGCCAAACATGTTCATTTACACCATGGCTGTGTTTCTGTAGCTGCATGGGGTTTAAAGCATTTGAGCTTTAAATGCCACTGTTTATTATCTATTATATGTGAATCTGTCCATGTTAAACTTGAATTGGTGCTGGTTTGCTGCAATAGCATCATAGTATCTACTCCAGTGCATGGCTACCTCCTAAGATCCTCCTGAGACACAAATCTGCCTTGTTTCTTTTTATTGGATCTGATACTATCTTGCTATGTCCCTTCCTTTAGGAAGCATGAATGTTGGTGAAGAAAAGTCTGAGAGCCCAGCAGAGTGGAGATCTCGGTTGAAGCCTGTGGCCAACAAGTGAGTGTTTTGGAACTAGTGGGTCTCCATGACAAGTGAATGGGGATGTCTATGTCTGCAGCTGTGTTTGTTGCTGCAGGTCTGTGTGCCCATAGGTGGGAAGAGCTTTTTGTGTTTTAATGCTTCTGTTTTCAACAAATTAATGGAAGAGACAAAGGCTGTCATTTCTGGGGAGGGAAAGCATATTTCAAATTGCTGGACTTTGGTTAGAAAAGTGTGACCATCCTAGATGGAGATCCTGCCCAGGATGTTCAGAACTCTTCCTGTGGACCATTCTGCAAAAGGGATGGTTTCTTACCTTTGTTTTTCTTCTTTGCAGAGACCAAAGTGGCTCTAAGAAACCTACTGATAACTGCCAGGTGGGAACAGGGAGCCCAGCACACAAGGAGACAAACCCAAGTCCATTAGTTGCCCCATCAGCAAAGCAGGACTCTGGTATGAAGCTTTGCCTTTATTTTGCTAGTCAGGCAGGGGACAGGCGTTAGTTCTGCAAGGCACATGTAAGGAACATGTTGGTGGAGACTGTGCCGTGCTTTCAGGGATTTTTGCTCTCTGCACCTATTTTGGCCACGTGGTGCCTCTATTTGGAGAGACAGTAGAAGTGAAGGTGGCTAGTGGTGAGTGCCAGAGATGCTGGGCAATAAAGGGATTTCTGTGAGATAAGGGTTGAAATTTCTCACCCAAAACCTGTCTGTGCTTCTTAATCCAGCTTCATCTGGTGGATTCATGAAGAAGAAGTTGATCCCCAGCGCAGATCTTATCAGGAGCTGTCAGAATTCAAAGCAAGGCTGGGAAGACCCTGGGGGCTCTGCCAAGAAGGAGGAAGAGGGCAACCAGTTGAAGAAAAGCAGTGCCACATGTAAGGTCTCTTCTTCCCCCTTAAAGGCACTCTCTCCTTTGCACTGTCAGGGGACAGCGTGAGTGGTCAGCATGGGAGACGTGTTCTTGAGTTTTCTGTGGCTGTTGTCATGGGGGAAGAATCTGTGTCGTTAATTTTTATTAG
>NW_010313409.1:17116-25236 GCF_000700745.2 Antrostomus carolinensis
GAAGGGAAGAAATTAAAATAGGGATTTTCCAGGGTCACTGCCCTGTCATTCTTTAGACTCAAAGCTATGAAGAGGACCATCTCCTAATTAGGGGAACTAGTTGATGTCTCTGTTCCTATCCAGTTGAGTGGCTTTGGGAAATGAAAGGAATGTAGAGAACTGTCAGCCAGAAACTCCAGCTGGCAGGACCCATGGTAGCAGCAGGCTGCTGTTTCTTGGACTTTCAAAGATGTCCTGACCAGTTCTGACCAGTTTGACCCTAACCTTAATCCAGTTTCTTACTCCTGTATGTTCAACCACAGCTTTACTGTGTACCTCTCCTCCTTTGCCCAGTTGTCCTTGCTCCTACATATCCCACCACAATGCAAAAGAAGTTTCATGGAACAAACCTGATGTTTGCTGCTGTCCCGTTTGCGCGACTTCTTTGTTCTCCCCTTTTCTTACCCCATCTGGCTCTATCTTATCTGTTTGGACTAGAAGGTCCTTACAGCAGGGCTCAGCCCTGACTCTGATGTTTGCCTTGGAGCAACGAGGATCAGTCCTGATGACTCGGTAGCTTCACACTTTAGTTTTGGTTAGTTGGTTCCAGCGTTGTCCTTACCCTGCACCTCTGACCGCTACAAAGCATTCAAACTCCAGTTGTGTCTAAAGTTTAGCATGTCTCCACTGCCATCGTTTTCCCAAACTTTTCATCTCCTTTTTCCTCAGACTCAGCCACAAGGTTCAGCGTTACATCCTTCCTGGGAAGTGAGCTGTTAAGATAAGAAAGGCTGGTTTTATATCCATCTTTCTAAAGTTTAATGATTGCTGTTGGGGAGTGCCCACTGTGGGCAACTTTCCCAGCAGTCTCCTCTCATTTTTCACATGTGTGCAAGTCTGCCATCTGAAAGGCTGTTCTTTTCTTGCTGTCACTTGGCAGCCTGTGGATTAAGGACAGACTTGTTGCTCCTCTGTAGAGGTCCCTACCTCAGCACTCCGAGAGCCACTGTGAACAGTCACCCACCATTCCTGCCCTTAATCCCATGTGTGTTGCGTGGGGCTGTGGGTGGTGAGCATTTCTGTGGATCATTAGTTTTCTTTGGTGCAGGTAGTGTTTTCTGTTGAGAAAGGAGGCTCCAGGATTTTCTTGCCAACTGTCCTACTTCTAGTTTGCAGGCAAGCAGCCAACCCATCTTGAGATGGATTGAGAACTTGAGGATGTCAGGGGATATCAGACCCTGAGCTAGTCAGGAAAAAAACGTTTTACTAGCTGCTCCCCTCCAGTGACCTTGGCCTTCTCATGGTCAGTGGTGCAGCTTTCTGCCTTGGTTGGAGATGCTGCAGAGATCAGGCAGAAGGAGCCTGGAGATGCAGAGCTGAGCTGGGAGAGGGAGGTGTTACTCGGGCAGCAGCAGCAGGCTGCCCGTGGCAGGCCACCTCCCTCTTGGAGGAACCTTTAAGAGAAGTGTGAGTCACAGGTGCAGCGTACAGGGCAGCAAACCAGCAGCATCCAGAGGGTAGAGTAACCTGATGGAGGCCAGCAGTGCAGGGACCACACAACTGATTGCCACATCCAGCATCTTCTCCTTTTGCACTCTTCCTGGAGAACACAACAGAGTGAGGATTGGGCAGTTGGAGAGCTGTCCTTGAGCTCTTCCTTGAGGCAGCACCAATTGCCAGAAACTCTCAGGGGGCTCCCCTAGTCTGGCTGTCCTGTCTTTCTCCTTGTGTGTGCTGAGCCTGCACCGCTGCTGCCTTTCTTACAGCCTTGCTCTTTTGATACTAGAGTTTTCCTTCCTATCACATCATCCACGTACGCCTCTGTTCTCTCTCTGTGGTAATTATCCAGGCCAGCCCCTTGGGTATCTGAATACCTCACACTCTTCTGTAGTTATCCTTGCAGCACAGTTGGGCAGATGAAGCTGAGGCACAGTGGAACAAACACACGTTGCTTAAAGATTGATTTTAATAGGTGTCCAGGGCCTAAATAATGCTGTGTAGTGGGGCCTCAGGGACTTCTCACCTAGGAAGTGTTTTGTGGAAGGAATTGAACGTTGGTTTCCTGAGGCCTGTGCTAAGGTCCCCTAGACCATCTTTGTTTCATTGGTATTTACTGATACTTCTCTGTACAAAAGCACTAGAGGGGCATTTTTACCTATATCTTGGTGTTTCCTGTGGAAGTAACCCAGTATTTCTGTTTTATACTTTGGAAGCTTAATAAGGGGTGGCTTTTGCCATGATCACTACCTTTGAATTTTAACAAGGTAATGAATGAACATGGAAGTTAATATTCTTAGATGCAAGCTCCCAAGTCACTCCTGAGTTAGTTAGGGGCCTATGCCCTGGGGATGCAGCAGCACCCTGAAACCAGAAAGTATTTGAAATCAGGCTGTGCTGATTCCTGCAGACCCAGCTCTCACCTTGGTCTGGCCTGCATGCGTGTGTGTTGTCAGTGCCCTCTGTTGGGTGACAGGGACCTGTTGTGCTCTCTGGTGGTGTAGGCACTGTCCCACACCACAAAAATACTTAAAAGTTTGTTGTGACATTTCTTTTTTTTTTTTTTTTCCCCCCTTTTAGTTAAACCCTCTGTTCCAAAAAGCATCCAGAGTCCTGAAGCAGTGTCCCCAACTAAGGTATGGCTGGAAACCAGGTGTAATGGGCACAGACTGGGGTTGCTGGTTATCCTGCTGGAGTGCTTGCCCAGAAATATCTGAGGTTGTCTTACTGGGAGGGTTTATTTGAATTCCCAGGGAAGGTGTGAAAGGCTCTGGGACAGAGACAAGATGGAGAGACTGTCAGTTATCTCCCCTACAGAGGGACAGTAGAGACTGGAATAAAACAGAGCCAAACAAAAATCTGGTAGATGTAGTCTCCCTCAAAAAAGGAGAGGGAATGTCTGTGGATTGACAAGTGTGAGTAGATGTTGTCACTCACAGCAAATGTATCACAGTGCTGGAACACTGCAGTGGGCTCTGCTCTGCACCTCTACTGACCTGGCCCTTCCAGCACGTGACTCTGCACTTGGGCTCCTTATGTCATTCCCCATCTCTGTTGGGGCTGTGACCTCAGCAGGCAGTCTGAGGGCACTGAACTGTATTTGGTCCTACATTTGTTTTCCTAGCTGCACCCAGACTACCTCCCCGAGGAGGAAATCCAGGAGAGGGTGCGTAACATCGAGAAGCAGCTGGATGAGCTGGAACTGAAAGGAGTGGATCTGGAGAAGCAGCTGCGTGGCTGCGAGGGAGGTAAAGGAGACCAAGGGCCAGTTACAATGGGAAAGTGTGAGGCTCGTGTCCTGCCCCTGGGCATTCTTGGCTCCATTTCTAGGAGCTCACGCTACTTGTGGGACACCAGATTGCCAGAGATACCTGATATAGCGATATGAAGCCCTGGGAATTTTGAACCCTCCCTGGCTGTTTCCTATCATATTGTTTGAGCAAGGTCTTGTGTTTATTTGGCTGAGGATCAGGGAGTTTTGGGAGTGGAAGGCTGCTATTGATCTGGCCTTTGGATCCCAAGCCAGACTGGCTGTTGTGGCTGGCTCCAATTTCACAGGGTGTAGAGGGTTCATTCAGAATGGCAGAGTTGTGCTGGCCACATGGAAGATGAGCTGAGTGCCCTGGAGCAGAGTATCTATGAGCAGCTTCCTTGAATATGCAGGGGGTGATCTGCATCCTTTTCCTTGTAGCCAGGAGTACCAAAGATGATCTGTTTTCACTTTAGGTTGCCTCTGGCTCACATAAGTTATCCTAGGCTCTCCCTCAAGTGATTATGTGTTTGAGTCAGGGAGACTGAACTGACACAGCTTCTGAAGGAGTCTGCCCTTTGTCTCCTTTGCAGATGAGTCTGAGGATGCCCTCATGGTAGATTGGTTCAAACTGATCCATGAGAAACAGCTGCTGCTCAGACAGGAATCGGAGCTCATGTACAAGTAAGTACAACCAGAAGTTCACCCTTCTGCTTGTGCACTTCACCTCTGAGCAGTAAGCAGTGAAGGAGTGTGGCAGCCCCAAAAAATAACGTGCCAATTGGTGAGATGAGGAGGGCTTGAGGATGTCTCTGGGAGAACTGCCAGCATCCTGACGTATTAACTGATGGGTCTTTGAGCACTGATGAGCACCTAGGATCTGTGATGAGCTTGTGGGGAGGGAAACCTCACAAATGTGATGGAGGAAGATTTCCCCTGATCCACCAGCCCCTACCCAGGGTGATTGGCAATGTAGAGAAGAAGCTTTAGCATGATATGAGAAGGGTCCAGCCCTGGGGTATGGAGGGGCAGTAACTCATCACTTCTGTGGTTCCTTCCAGGATGAAACAGCAGAAGCTGGAAGAGCAGCAGTGGAACATTGAGATGGAGCTGCGACACCTCATGAGCAAGCCAGGTAAGAACCAGCTGCACTGAGAGTCCTGCTGGCCCCTGGCTGTGCAGAGCCCTCTGCTCTGCATGCGAGACCTGGGATGTCCTTCAGATCTGAGTGACACTGCCAGGGAAAGCAGTTTCACTGGGGGATCTCTCCTGACTGCTGCACTGTTAAGCTGTCAGGTGCAGACTCTGTAACATCCAACCTACTGGTGCTTTCTGAGGGGATGTAGGATGTGTCCCTGAGCCTGAGGATAATAAAATTTGGGCCTATGAGAGGGACTTGCTGGAGCAGGGTGGAGGCAAGGAGCCACAGCAGGGAGGTACTCACCTGTAGCTGTGAGATGGGATTTCCTTGTCTTGTGCAGAGGAACTGAAGACATCCAGGGAGAAGGAGCGAGAGAAAGAGCTGCTGGAGTCGTACCTGAACACAGTCAATGATCGGAATAACATCGTGGAGTGCCTGGATGAGGACAGACTCAGGTGAGGGCCCTCCGGTGGTGGGAGATGAGCCAACACCAGGGATGATTTCCATTGTACTTCTGCTGCTGCCCAGGCTGTAGGGCTGGATGAATGGCTGTAATCCAGACTTCTGCTCCATGAGAGGTGGGTGGTGACCTGTCACCAACCATGTTGTCCTAAATGCTGCTGCCGTTGATTTCTTGGCAGCTGTTAGAAACTAAGAACTGCAGCCGTGTTCAATGCTCTCTCAAGGTAATACTACTCTGAGGACAAGGGCTGTGAAAGTGTAGAAGGCAGGGGGAAGAGAGGGAAAGGCTGGAGATGGGGGAGGATGGAGGCAGCACTGGAGTGGCACGAGGACTATGGGAACATAAAGCCATGAGTGTGTTTGCTGCAGCAAGTGAAAAAACAACTGTAGCTGAGAGGTGGATCCTCCCAAAGTTCAAAGGAAGACTGCTGTGTCAAGTAGCTGGATTTGTGCCTCCTGTTGCTGAGAGCAGCCTCTGTTTCTTGACCTCAGGGCACCAACTGCAGCTGGAGGATTCTAGTAACGTCCAGGCTTTTGGCTCTGGCCTTGCCCAGTCCAAGGAGATAGCAGCATGTTTGTCACTGCCATGCGAGCACCTCTGCAGTACCCCAGGCTACTGGCATCTAGACCTTTATTCGTCTCCTCGGGTGTGGTGGTGTCTCAGTGAACTTGGATGATTCATAGGTCAGCTGAGGGAAGGGCCTCCCTGCTGCTGCACTGGGCTGGCAGTATGGAAATCCCCACACAGGTCCTGGCTTTCAAGGGAACCAGATGCAATTTGCTGATGTCTAGGACTTCTCTAACTGTTGGGTTTTTTTTTCTGGACCCTTCTCAGGGTGTGCTATGGAGGTTGGTCATTTTTTGACTGGGGGAATAACAGTAGCCTTTACATGTTTTTTGATGTCTACCACCTTGTCATTAAACACAGCAAGGTTTGCTAATGCTGTGCTGTTACATTACAGAGAACAAGAGGAGGACCAGATGTTGGCAGACATGATCCAGAGGTTGGGTAAGGGCCCTTTCTACTCTCATAGAGCAGCACTGAGTGGCACTGGGGCTGTGGGTCTCAACTTGCTCCGTGTCTGCTCCTTCTTCTGCAGATGGATCTCTTGAGAGCCAGGAGAAGAAGAAGAACAAGTTCCGCTTGTCCAAAATTTGGAAGCAGAAAAATAAGTAAAGCTCAGGCGTGATGTTTCCCTGCCCAGTGAGTGACCCAGAGAGGAGCATCAAAGGGATGTTCCTTCCTCACTGCTGCTTTCCTGGAGTTGTGCAGGACTGTAACGAGTCTGCTCTGCTCCCTGACATGGATACTGCAGGTTTGCAGACCAGAGGGACAGTGTGAATCCTCTCTGGCTGGACACGGGTCCCAAGGACACCTCTCCTAGAAAACAGACTTTTAAGACTGTTTTTCTTCTTTGGATCTAGCTTGGAGCTGGCTTCAGCCTTGCTGGCAGCTCAGGAGGGCAGAGCTCAATTTGCCCATCCACTGCTCAGGTCATTACAGTCCTGAATGCAGGAGCGTGGCATTGCATGTCACCCCATGGTGCCCCACTCATTCCATCCAGGGCTGTGCCAAGGACACTGCACTGACCTGTGCAAGGGCACCTCTCCCTCCATCCCTGCACTTGCTGTGGCTCTCTGGCCAGGATCAGAGATGCAGAGAGGGAGGTGCTATGGGGAACGAGAGATTGAGGGCCTCCCCCTTACTATGCCAGTGCAAACTGGAGCTGCAGGCAGAGAGCAGAACCACCTCCATATTTATGGGGTGGGCTGTCCTAGACCCAGAGGGGTTTTAGCAATAGTGCTCTGTTTCCAGACCTCCTTTTGGGGGTTGCTGTAGACTGGTTTTTCAAAGCCATGAGGGGTTGATCACTGCTTCATTCCCTCTATGGGGGAGATTTGTAGCTTCCTTATTTCTCTGACTGCACTTTGTAGCAGAGTTTTCGTTGTCTGTGGCCCATTCCACTGAAAATGAACTGAAGTTGTCTTTTAACAACCTGGTGCTAACTGGGAGCAGAAGGGAATTGATGGCGTTTGCCTCACCTGTGAGTCTTCCGCATGGGACCAACATTTCAGTTCCTGAGGCTCTGTCCCTGGACAGCCAACGCCCTCAAGAGGTGCTGTGGTTCATCTTGGTGAGACCAGGAGGGTAGGAGCAGGTCCTGGGCTACTAGGAGTGGGTCTTTCTATTCTTCCTTCAGTCCTGTGACTGCAGCCAGATGCCTGCCCTGTGTGGCAGCATCCTCTCTGCAGTCAAGTGGGGAGCAGGGATGGAGACAGGCAAGGAAGGATCAGAATAATTCATGATGCCTCCAGCTCTAGGATGTATGAACTGCTCTGTGCTTCCCTCCTCCCTCCAAGCCAGGTACTTTGGTGTTTCTTCAGGTCCTGTTCTCCAGCAGGGCCTGGGATTTTGCAGGGAGGAGGTTTGCCGCCCGCTGTGCCCAGTGGCAAAGCAGAGGCGATGCGTCCCTAACCCACGAGGTGGCAGTGGGACTCTCTGTCCCAGGCAGCCTGCCCTGGGCACCGCAGGGGTGTGCTGGGTGAGGTACCAAGTGCCCGAGGGGGTTCCTGGTGCCCACAGTGTGTGCCATGTGTGTGCATGTGGTGGGTCACCCTGTACCTGTGTATGCTTTTGTCCAATAAAGAATTGCTGGAGCAAATCTCAGAGTCCCAGCGCAGGTTACTGGGTGTGGGCTGCCCTGGTTGCTCTGAGCACTGACCATCCATCTCTGGAGCTGTGAGTGGTAGCAGGAACTTGGCATGGCTGTGATGGAGATGCTCCCTTGCCCAGAGCTTGCAGACCAACTTGCAGGTCCTGGGAGAGCAGCAGCCCCAAGGAGTTTCTCAGTGATAAGGAGTTTCTCAGTGATGGAGTTTACATGTTGAACTCCTCCCGGCTCTCAGATAAATGCATTTTCCCCTGGGCTGCTTTAGCATCGCGCATGTCCCCAAGCCTTGTGGGATCCCAGCTGAGCCAGCAGTCTAGGGGAGAAGACAAGAGGCAGAACTTGCTCTGCCATAGTTGTGGCACTGGTGACCTGAATGGCTGAACCATGGTTTCATCAGGGAAAACGCCGATGGAAGTGCTGTCACCACACACTTTGCTTCGTGTTGGCCTGTGCTCACCCAGAGGGGAACCCAGAGGGGAAGACGAGCTGGTTTTGGGGGACATGCTGAACAGAGGGGCTGGCATGCTGTGCCTCACCATCCTGGTCTGCTTGTTGGGCAGCTCTTTCTTCCTTTGGGCTGCATGTAAACACGAGGAGAGGGAGGAGGGCCCCTCTTCCA
>NW_010313409.1:25283-29109 GCF_000700745.2 Antrostomus carolinensis
CCAGCAGAGAGGGGGGAGCTGAAGCCACCTCTGCTTAAAGGAGAGAAATACCCTTCCTAATGACTGGACCTCGCCCCCACCCACCCCCCCCTCTCCCCGCAGATATCCTGGGCTGTTGTTAGTGCTGGGGTTTTGTCTTTTCAGGCTCAGATTCTCCAGCCTTGAGGAATTTATTCTGTATGGATTTGCATCATCCAAACTCATCAAATCCTTCCCTCTTCAGGAGATACAGGGCAGTTTAACCTTCTCCCATCTTGAAGGAAGGCAGGAGATGGGTCTATGCAGGAACATGGTCAGAAGGAGCTTAAACCACAACCCCCGGGGCCCTGCAGTGTTCATGTGACAATGTGTTCATGGTTTGATCTGGTGTAGAGTTTGCTTTTGTGAGAAGGCCAACTGCTGCCAGAAAGCAGGCACTTGTTACACCTGCTAGCTACATGCTCACCTGCCTCCAAAAAGAGGTTTTGAAGGGAAATCTGTTGCTTCTCCCATCTGAAGACTGTTGGAGATGGTAACTGTGGTCTAGGTTGATGGTAACTGTGGTCTGTGAAGCTCACTTGCAAATGCTATGAGGGTTTGAAAGGTTTAAGTGGTCTCTAGGTAGAGAAATACTGAGAATGGGAGCAGAGACTGCACCATCCTCCCTCGCCACGCCACTGGGAACAGGAGGTTAGGGGCTGGTGTGAGTCCAACTGCAAGACTGATCTCAATTATTTCTACACCAAAGATGAGCAGATAAATAGTGGAGTAGTGACCTGAATGCATCCTGCCCAGGGACCAAACTCTTGTCTGTACTGATGGAGTGCTGTCTGGTGGTGGCCATGGTCTACTGGTACCAAGCCCTGTACAGCCTGCCCAGCCCCACAGCCCCTGCACACCCAGGCAGCTGCTGGTCGTGAACATACGGACAACCCAGCTTGTTCCTCCTTCCTCTACCTTGAATTTGGGACTCAAAGGATTTGCATTTCTGCCACTCTTCTAATCCAAGGCTTGAAACGAGCCCCAGAAGAACTAAGCCATTGGCTAAGGTGGAGAAAGGGGATGGCTTTTTTCCAGCTGGCTACTTTTGGCTGAGCTGATTCCCTTGCCTGACCCCTGTTTGCTCGCCCCATAGAAGTGCTCCAGGAGGCAAAGCAGGAGGATTTGGCCCTGTGACCAAGCAGGGAAGGAAGTGCTGAGAAACCAGCTCTTGGCTGTTCCTCCATAGCAGTCACCCCTGAGTAATTAGGCAACCCAGGCACCCTCCTGTAAGCGAACAGGGATCAAATTCCTCCCGTTCTCCAGCAAAAGGGGCTGTTTGTGCTCTGCCCCAGCCCCACCAGACACCGAGCCCCGAGGTCAGGCTGGCAGGGGGTTGACTGATACATTGCTGTGTGCATGAGGGTGTCTGCATTTCGGTGAGGACTGAGAGCTTAATTACTCTTCTAAGTCAGCTGCTCCACTTCCAAAATGATTTTAAAGGGGTTAAGCTTCCTGCTCATTTCCTGATGGCCTCTGGTCGGGTTCGTGGCCTCACCAGCTCCTGGATACCTGGAGTGCTGCTGCTTCTGCTGCTTTCCTCACAGCTGAAGAGGAGCTTGGGGCACTGTACAGGGCTTGGGGGCTGCATCCCTGAGCTTCTGCTGTTTAGGAGGCTCTTGGGGGGGGTCCTTCTGCAGGCTTGGGGTGATGGGGAGGCTGCTGTCTGTTCCAGCACTTCAAGACTTGCTGATGAAGCTCTGATTAGGCAGTGTCTCTCTCTCTCTTTCTCTCTCTCTTCTGCAGTTTTCTTTAATTACACTCTCGAAGGTAATTTCTGATGCATCATTAACAGTTCTGAGTAAACAAGGGGAATTCTCCAAATTATTTGCCATGAGCACAAAGGGAAATTGGCTTTCATCGTCTCCCTCTTCATCCAAGGGAGAAGCTGAGCTGCAGTAAGTGCAGGGAGGAAGGGAGCATTGTGGCTGCCCTCAGATGCCTCGAGTCAACTGGAGATGGAGCAACAACCCATCCATTTTTTCCAGCTGACTGAGGGGCTGGCTCTGCCTGCAGCTTTTTGTCCCTGCTGCTGGGCTAAGTGGCCTGGGCTCATCACAGCTGGGACTGCAACATGCAGCTTGCCTAGGAGAGAGTTGGGTGCTACTTTTGAGTGTTCACCTCCCATTTTGAGTTGGATAAATTGGTACCCAAGCTGCTCAGAAGGAGATAGGACAATCCAAAAGCATCCTCAAGGCTGTGTCTCAGCATGGAAGGTGACACTCTGGGACATCCTGGTGAAGGGTAATGCCCAAGGCCAGTGCAGTGGTTGGGAAGGAAATGGTGGAGCGTTGATATGGAGCGACTTGTGGCCTGGGGAACTAGGTTTGGTCCAAAGCAAGAACTCAGAGGGATGCTGGTGTACCCTGAGTGAGTAGCAAATATACCTGGCAGCTGGCTTGGGAGGAGGTGGCTGGAGAGGACATCTTTGCTGGGGTCCGTAGGAGGACGTATCAGCCTAGTGCAGGGCTTGAGGGAAAGGGGCTTTGATAGAGGGGTGGCACGTGGAGCTTGGATGAGACCGTTGCACCCATTGGAGCACCCACACCCCTCCCCACCCCATGCACCACGCTGACAGCCCCTTCACCCGCTCTCCAGCGCAGTGGTGAGACGTCTGCAGCAGCAACCAAGGGAGCGGAGGTTATTTATATTCATGTTGCGGCTCTGCCAGCCGTGACTCTGTTATCTGCCATGCATGAATATTATTTGAATACAGAGTTTGTCGTGACTATTCTTCCGCGTGAAACGAGGGATTTGCTGTGGGATGGGAGCCCTCCCTCTGCCTGTCAGTCAGGAGGGGTTTCCTTTTCCTGTCTCGTTGGAAGCCGCGTCCCCAGCAAGGTGAGACAGTGGACACTTTTTCTCTTGTTAATATCCATGTCTAATCTCCTCTCAGAGGGGCCCTTTGTCCTAGACTGTAGCCAAGATGAGTAATTCAGGGATAGATGAGACGCTATAATTGGTTTGTGACAAATTAAAACATTTTTCCTTCGGAGCTGAGAGCAGGACTGTGGTCTGGAGCTGTCAAGCGTCACAGGGGAGGGTGATTTTCGGAGTAAGCGCATTGCAAATTGGCTCCAGATACGCCTTGGAGTCTGAAATTAAACTCCAGCTGGTGACTCTTCTCGGTTGGGGTTTTATTTTAGGGGGGGACAAAGGGAACATGTGCAGGGAGGGACAGCCCGATCAATAAAGGGGATGTGACTTTTCTTTTTCTTATTAGTATTTTTTTTTCATCATACAATGAGCTGGGCACCAGAGTGAGCCATGGTGGGGATGCTGGAGAGCACCCAGAGGCGTGATGAGAGTGAGAAGGCCAAGAACCAGAGCTCACCATTGCCTGCCTTTCCTCCATGCTGCTCTCAATGGTTCCTCCATCACATCTCAACAAGGAAGGGCCATGATGGAAAGTTGCAGCTCACACCATCTCTTCCCCTTGATCACGAGTGGCTGCTAGGTACAGAATCTCCTCAGGAGCTGCAGGCTGGTCCTTACCCAGTAATGCTTGTTGTCCTCAACTAAGGAGAATCCCTCACCTCCACCTGGAGAACAGGGAACCAGCTAAAAGTCAGGAACACAGAGATGATGAGGACAGACAATTTGATGAAGTACTTGGTTTCACCCAAAGGTGTTTTTGAGTTGGTTTTGGGCAAAGGGAAGGAGGTGGGAGGAAAACTACTCCCTGATGAAATTACTTGGTGCTGCTTAATGGAAAGTGCTACAGCAGCAGCATCTCCACCTTGTGATGGATGGAGAATGAAGGAATGCATGAACAGCAGGTTGGGGAAGGATGTGGGTCTGTAAAGGG
>NW_010313410.1:0-4342 GCF_000700745.2 Antrostomus carolinensis
CACCACTTGGGCAGCTGTGCAAATGCTGCCAGGGCTGCACCCTGCACCGGTGAGCCCCAGCTCCTGGATCCCACCACCACTCCCTGCCTTAGTTTCCCACTGCGAGGCGTGGTGGCAGAGGGCTGCCCAGTGTCCCCAGACACCCAGCACAGAATCACAGAATGGTCGGGGTTGGAAACCCCTTGGCACTGTCACTAGCATCACCCACTGGCAGCAGGGACCAGCCCATCTCCTGACAGTACTCCTGTGGGTGCTCCAGAGCAGAGCTGCAAAACAGGGAGGTGGGGAAAGGTGGAAAGAAATCCCCTCCCTGGATTTCTAAAGCTTGAAGGAGAAGACAGTGAGCAAGAAATGGGTTGGGGTTGCCTTATCTCCACCAGTGTGGTGGGTACCCCGCACTGAGCAGCTGGGTGGGCGGCCAACAGCGCACTCCAAACACTGCAGTGCCTGCCTGCAAAGGGCAGGGCAGAGCCCCAGGGGTACGTGTGGCCGTGGGGATGCTGAAAAGGCCTCTTGCATCCCTCTCCCTTTGCATTTCAGTTGGAGAGGTTGTGAGAGCCTCTCCTGCAAATCCTCAGTGCATGCCACACGCTTGGAGCAATCCTGCAGCTCAGCCCCTTGCTGGATGCAGCCCCGAGAGTGGTGTGAGGCTGCAGGGAACCTGCCAACCTGCATAAAAGTTTTCTTGTTGGCTCATCCCTGCTGAGATAACGCTGCTATTTCTCAGGCAGGGACAGGGAGATGCATCCCTGTTCGC
The DNA here is from genome assembly GCF_000700745.2 of Antrostomus carolinensis. Lineage (NCBI taxonomy): Eukaryota > Metazoa > Chordata > Aves > Caprimulgiformes > Caprimulgidae > Antrostomus > Antrostomus carolinensis. Next base: position 758 of record NW_010313410.1, read on the forward strand.
CAGCCAGGAGTGGACCATGCCAGACTGGTAAAAATAAACATGCTTATGAATCAATCTGGATCACCTTGCAATTTGTTCTGACCCTTAGGCAGTGGCCAATTATGTTCAAAACCACCCCCCACATGGCAATTAAGGGCTTAGCTACCTGCAGTCACTGTCCGGACTGCCACAGCCCTTGCGAGGTGTGCCAAGGGCTAGACACGGAGGAGGCTTTCCTTCCCCAGGCACACGCAATCTGCAGGAATGGGCTGCACCAAAAAGCAAGTATTTGGAGAAAAACCACACAAATATGTCTCTAAATACGGCCCCCGCATGGTAAAGCCTCTCTGGGATGTTTGTGGGTTTTTCTTTTCTGTCCTTGGTGCTTCCCAGCTGCAGCTCAGACTCAGGCTTTCCCTGGGCCATGGGGAAGGTGAGTTTGAGGCTGGAGAGACAAGCAGGGGACAGCAATGGCAAAGGGAGAGCCACACAGGCACGGCCCATCTGCACCGCTCCACCATGTCAGGGCAAAGCAGCAAGATGGAAAAGCAGGCAGGAGCATATGGGGCAGAGAACGAGAGCATCTTCTCTGTCCCCGTCCCCATATGCACCCACCTCACCCATAATCGCCGCAGACAGCCTGTCACACCCGCTCCCATCACGCCGATGGCATGGGACAGCCTCCTGCTCGCCCTGGCCCCCCGGCACACACTGGGCACACGGGCAGCCCTCCCCTGGGTGAGCTGGGAGGCAGTGGGGAGACCAGTCACAGCGGGGCCCAGCTGGGAGAAGAAGGTTCCTGCTCACTCCTGGCTGCCACAGCCCCGCAATTTCAGGGAGAATTTTTCCCCCCTCTAATTAATTTCTTTGCTTACATCCCTGCGGGCTCATTTTCTGCACTGCCCCAGGCACAGGGCCAGGTTTTCAAAGGTGCGTGGTGGCCAAAATCACACGCTTCAGTGGGTGCCAACCTTGCAAAACACAGAAAGCCCCTCCACCCTGCACCCCAAAACGCAGACACAGCCCCGGTACACCCAAGAGGAGCCGGCGACAGCGCGTGCGGTGCCCTTATCCATTATACATGGGGCAGTGGGAGAAATCCCAGTGTGTCTTGTCACAGCTGAGAACCTTGCTGCTATTTTTAGGCAGCTGCTTCCCCGACCAGGCTGAATTTCTTGTTATCTGCTGCTGATTTTAACTGTCCTTCTTCACCTGCCTTGCTGCCTCAGTTCACCCATCAGTGGGGTAAAAACACCCCAACCGGGGAGCTCGAGACCTGTCCTGCTATCAAGAGCCCCAGGGCAGCTCTGCGGCCAGGGCAAGCCAGGCAGCTGCCTGCAGCAGCCAGGGATGCCCAAGGATTTTCCTGCCATGCAAAATCTCCTGCTCTCCCAGGCAGCCCCATCCAAGCGGAGGGGAGATGGTGATGGCAGGAAGGTTGTGGTGGCACCGGCAGCATCTGTCCAGCTGCCTCCTCACAGTGGTGCCAAGGACACTGGCTGGAGCTGACCCGCTTGCTGCTGCCCGGGCCTGGCTGCACTCGCTGTCCTATTTGTATTCTCGGGTTGCTACAAGATGTGCTAATAAAAATTAAATTTGAAAAAAAAAAGTGGATGGCAGAGGCTGTCAGAGGACAGGGGAGGCACTCTGAAGGACAGACAGACAGGCCAGTGTTGTGGGATGACAGAGGAAGGGCAGGGGCTGCCTGGGACCGGAGCAGGCTAAAACCCTTGCTGGGCTCAGCCGAGGGCTGGGCGGTGGGTACCAGCCTTGGGTGTGAGGGTCAGCAGCAGCGGGACCCCACACCCTGAGCCCCCCAGGGATGCTCCAAGGCCCTCAGGACCCCCTCAGCAGGCAGGACTGCAGGCAGCGTGGCAAAGCCCTGCTGGTACCTGGAGGCAGAGCCCTTCTCCCTGGCAGCAGCCTGTCTCCTGCCTGCATCAGCTGCCGGACTTTATCTGGGAACACAACGGCAGCCACCAAAGTGCTGGGCAGCTGGGATGACACCTGAGCTGAGGTCACCTCCCTGCTAATCGCCCTTTAGAGAGGATGAGCAGATACCTGCACCTCCTTTTTGCTGTACCTGGCTGGTGTTTTCCCCTACAGGAACCTGATTTTTTTAAAAATACCAAATTTTAAAATTTGAAAAGTCTTCTCATCTAGCCCGTGCATCGTGCCTGGGCTCACTGGTGCAGGAGGAGCTGTGAGCCTGGGGGGCAGAGGGAGCCACCACCCCCCAGCCGTGCTGGGACAGGATGCCTGGCATCCCGGAGGTGATGCATGCAGAGCCTCGCTGCCACCCCGCTGTCCCCACGTCTTTCGCAGGCTGTGAAGCCCAGGGTGGCAGAGCCACAGGGCAGAGGCATGTGGGTTCTGTCCGTGGCCAGGGGTGAATCAGGGGCACAGGCAGCTGCTGGCAGCACAACCCGGGGCCCAGCTGATGTGAGAGGCAGCCCAGGCACCCGAGGGCTTGCTGGCTGCTCACCGCTCCATCTACCCAATGAGTAGCCCTGTCATTTACTGCAGAAATTGGGATAATATGCTGGTCCAAACTGCTTGCTTATTCTAGTTTCTAATTCCCCCTCAAAATTCTCACCAAGCTCCTCACCCAGCACAGAGAGCTCCCTTGGGTTAATTACAGGTTTGGGGAGAAGGTGATTTTTTTTTTTCCCTGGCTGATTTTCCAGCAGATTTGCCTTTCACGTCCACTGCCTTTCTCCTTGATTTTCTCCCTAAAGGAGGGTAAACAGACGTCTCATGCTGATGTTCTCCAGGCTGTTCATTATTCTCTCACTCTGCCGTTCATGGGGTCATATTCTTGAACTGTTCTCATTTACCTTTCAGAAAATCCTGGAAGGGAAAGACAAACGTTGTTCCACCTCCTTAGAGCCGATGGTATCTGAGAAGGGCAAATACAGCCCAGGATCACTCTATTTGTCCCTGCAAAGCCAGAGTGGGCTCTGTAAAGGGAGGGTGCAGGCAGTGCCAGGGCCAGGCTCAGCTCTGGGGCACCCCCATTTATTTCTTGCTGCCCGTCGGACCCATTTTTAAAAGATCAGGTGAATTTGTGTGCCTCCAAACAGCCAAGGAGTTGCTAAATTGTCCCATGCTTTGCCTGAGCCCAGAGGAGGGAGAACAATGCTGAGGGAGGTCCTGGGAGTCCTTGAGCAGTGGAGGTTGTGCCCACACTGTTTTGTCTTGGATTTCTACCTGGAGAGGGAGTTTTCTGCTCTATTTCCCTCCAGAACCCAGGAAGATGCTTCTCCTCCTGCCTGTCTCCATGCCAGCCCCAGCTTGCCCACATGTGCCTGTGGTGATGCCCCTGTCAGGGACCAGGGGACGGGTCTAACCCAGCCAGGATGCCACTTGCGGCCAGGACCACAGGACAGCCACCCCAGAGCTGATAACAGTGTGGGAGGCAGAGGACGGAGGAGGGGAAAAAACCCGGGGTCACACAAGACTCCCCACAGCACCATCCTCTGCAGCCACATGGCCACCACCACCGGCTGGTACCCAGCGTGCTGTTGTCCCCCAGCCATGGCTTCATTGGCACCGTGACACCCACCAGCCCCATGGGCTGCAGGTGCCATCATGGTGGCCCTGCAC
>NW_010313410.1:4424-10161 GCF_000700745.2 Antrostomus carolinensis
GGGAGCCAGCCGCTGCCTGAGCCACTGCTGGTTGCATCCATGCAGCAGTGGGAGGATTTGCCATCTAATTAAATAAATCCTTCATCTCCACCACGGTGGTCGTGCCACGGGGGGAAGCAGCAGGGGGGCACAGGGCAGTGGGGCTGGTTTCTTATTCCTTCTCCCCACTGCTTGCTGCCTGATGCTGCAGATGTGTAATGCTTTGTTTTCCAAACTTGTCCCTCCCAGGGGTCTCTAGTGGGGAAAAAAAAATATATCCCATCCAACTAGGCTGAGGTGGGTGGCCTGTGCTTAGTGCTACACACCACCACTGTGTATTCTGCTCCTGGTGATCTCCTGCTTTTGTGCTTGGATACTGCTGGGGCCGAGGGCAGGAGAGCCATGGAGGAGAGAACAGCAAATAGAGCTCCTGCCGCAGTGAGGGATGCACATCACCATAGCAACCGTGACCAAGGATGCGCAGGGACGGGTACCCCAAAGCAGAGAGGAGACTGGGGAACCATGCTGACCCTGTCCCACATCCCCCACCTGCCTTTGCTGACACAACACCCTTTATCCCGGCACTGGCTGAGGCATCAGTTTTGCACAGCAGCTCTTCTTCTTCCAGAGCTGTTGTGGGTGGGCAAGGGCAGGCAGAGTTTATGGGCTGAGGGGGCTTGAAGTGTCAAAATCCAGTAGATTTTCCCCAGAGTAATTGGAAATACTGGAGGCAGCTGGAGCAGGGGTCAGGCGAGTGCTGTTGCCCCCAGCACTACTCCCTGCAGCCCATCAGCAGATCCCAGCTCCATCCGATCACTGTCCTCGCCAAGCAGGGCCATTCTGGGAGCAGAGATGGAAGCATCCTCAGCCAAGGGAGAGCTCTGCTCCAGACCAAGCTTCCTCCCTGTAATTTCCCACCCACACCCCCAGCCTCAGGAGGGATCCAGCCCACACTGCGGGGTGATGTGGGAACAAGGCAGGCAGCAAAGGGGTGACCCATGGGAAAAGAGAAGGGACATGAAGATGGGAAAGGGCAAGCTCACCCTGGGGGAAGGAGGTGCCCACTGAAGGTTCTGGTATCTGTGCCAGACTTTGCTGCTGGCCCCAAGAGTCTCGTTTGACACTTATCTAAACTAAATCTCCCCATTCACTGTGCCTGGTGTGTCAAGGTCACGGGACCAGCCAGTACCACTCCCCCCACACTTGCTCCATTTGCAGATATGAACCATGCAGTTTACCCAAAGCAGAGGACCACTGGTGGCAGGAGACACAAGGTCTGCAACCCACAGGTGGGAAAAGGCAAGTTAGGACCATCCAGGCCATGTCTTCAAGCCAGGATGGGAGTCTCCTGCTTGTACATGATGGGGGGATGTACACAAAATATTTCCTTGAGAACATGCCATAAAATACCAGAAATATGTTAGATGTGTGGATAAGTGACTGTTAGATGAGAGGTTGGTTTTGAAGAACAAGCATTGGACTCTCTTTTCTTTGATAGCTTTCAGGAGAGCAACATCCAAAATACCCCTCAGCCTGCACTGAGGATGCCCGGGGGCTCCAGGGCAGGGCTCGGGCAGGGCTCGGGCAGCCTTTGTGCAGGCAGCAATCAACTCAACAGAGCTCAGAAGAGCTCCTCAAGGCAGCACTGAGCTGCACAACCACTGGCAACGGGGCTGTTGCAACATGCTCCAGACCCCCCTCAGCTGGGGACAGGTGAGGTCCCTCAGCCCAACACCATCCCCTCCAGCTGGGGACACATTTCCTTAGCACACGCAGCAGCCCCACAGCCACAGTGATGGACCAAGCTCCTCAGGCCCCACTGCCCCTTGCTGGGGAAATGAGCCCTGCTGCAGCATCTCACCCCAAGGCTGGTCCCTAAATGGGCCATACACACCCCAAGGAGCACCCAGAGAAGCCGGTGTGTCCTAACCACAGCTCCTGAGGAGCACCTAGATGAGCCAGTGTGACCCTCCAGGATCAGCAAGGGACCCAGTGCTGGGGTGAAACACAGCTGAGAGAGGTCACTGATGATGCTCTCCCCCAACACGGTGTTTTGGGGACTGCAGGCTGAGTGGCTGCATCTGGCACAGCCCTGGAGAGAGGTGCCAGGTCACCTCGGAGTGGGAGAGAAGTGATCTCTGCACCTGGCTGCTCAGGGAGCAGGAGGTCCAGCCCCCCATGGCTACTGTATGGCCACCCCATCCCCACTGGCTGGCTCCTCTTGGCTGGTCCCGCATCACGGAGCATCCCTCTGCAGCGGCTGCACGCAGCGCCTGCCCCGTGCCTCACCAACAGCAGGGGTATTTTTAGCCTGGAAAAACGCCACAAAATTATAGAGCAACATTAGCTGGAGTTGGGACCAACGTCTCGGTTCACCTTGCAATCTCCTCCAGGTCACCCTGCCCGGCTGGGCGAGGTACTGGGTCCCGCTGGCACTGCCGCATAGCACCAAGAAGGAGAGTACCAGAGCACCACTGGGCTCCCCAGCACTGCTGCCATCCTGGCCCCTCCTCCCATGCCACAGGGCCACTTTCCCCTAGGAGCAGCCCCAAATCCCCCCATGACCTTCCTGGGCCACAGGAGGGGATGTCCTGCCCTGTCCCACTGCCGGCTACACCCAAACCCCATGCCCACTTGCCCTTCTGAGACGTTGTGTGGGTTCAGGCTCTCTGCCTGTGCTCTGGTGCCAGCAGGACCCCAGCCTCCCCACAAAAGCACCACCACAGTTATTCATCCCTTAGCCATGCATTTATTGCCCTGAGATGATTTTTCCTGCTGGGAAAGGAAAGCACCCACAGCCCATTACACAGTTTCTCTGGGGAAAGACGGGGACCAGCACAGCACTGGGGAACCAGATAAATGTGCCATTAAATGAGAACGAAGCGCCCAAGCTGGGCACATGCCGGGTGGCCAGGGAGAGCTGCAGGCTGGCAGCAATGCACAGCCACCCTCAAGAATGTGTTTTCCACGGCATTAATTTCACACCTGATTAGATGGCTCAGAATGTTTGGTTCAGGGGAGCCTGCCACTGTGTCCACCATGGGGCAGAGGGGATGTCCTCTTCCCGAGCGCAGGCACGTGGGGTTTTCCTGTTTGTTTTGCTGCTTTCCTTAGAAAAAGCAACAAGACTGTGTCTGCTTTCCCTTGCTTTCACTGGTCAGAGGATTAAAAAATGGAAAAGGGATCTGGCATAGCCCTAAACTGAAGGAGCAGAGACCTTGAATCTTTCACAGGGAGCACTTTGCTCCCCAGTGCTCATTAAGCATTTAAGCAATTGGTCCAGAGCAGAAGCACAGAGCAGGGCTTGCACACTGGCTGGCAGGCAGAGCCCTCTGCACTCCCTGTCTCTGTTTCATGCCTTGGTTTCTGCAAAAACATCCCAGACCTAGGGCGAAAGAGAGGAGGATGTCCAGAGCCAGCTGGGTTGGCTGGCAGCCTTGGGAGAGGTGAAGGAAGGCAGGAGGGAATTAGGAGACAGTGGATGGTGGTGCCTGCTGTGTGGTGCTCTCTAATTAAAATAAGCTGAACCTCCTGGAGCATCAGCCTCTGCCCGTGATCAACCACAGAGTCCTTATCTTGTCTTTGGTGGGAGGCTGACCCTCATGCCGGCCCCTCACTGGGGCTGGGGCTGCAAGATGTAGAGCGCATAACACCTCCCCAAAAGGGAGCTGCCTCTAAGCTTCTATCAACACCCCCCCCAGAGCCCCCCACCCTCCCAGCCTGCTGGAGGGGAGCTCGAGCTGGTTGTTTAAAGCCCATCACAACCTGTGCCCATCTGAAGCATCCACCCCTTCTGGTGCTGCACATTCTCCTGGCTACGGGGCAAAGGCAAAGCTCTGAGCTGACTCTGAAGGACAGACCGAGGAGCAGCATGGGCAGCAGCATCCTGGCCCCCGGCCTCCCCAGGCAGGGCTGCTGGCACAGGAGCCCAGGGGACCTTTGTGGCCCTACATGAAGAGCAAAGTGTGCTTCTTCATCTGCTTCCCTCCCTTCCCCTCCTGCCCCAACACAAACAGCACAAAATTGATCTTACAGCCAACTATTCATCCCGAAATCGAGCTTAAGCACTTCTCAGCCTTTTCTCTGGAAAAAAAAAAAACAAACCTGTTTTCAAGGGGTTGAATCACTCAGCTCTTCAGAATTGCGTTGTCTGCAGATGCACTACAGGGTTTATTGGGCAGGATTAAACATATAGATGTAGCAATGCTGGGGCTGAGCAGCAGCGAGGGGTCAGGGTCCAGGCGGTGTGGATAGGTGCAGCCCTCCTCCAGGCTCTGGATCCAGTTAGATTTGCAGAAAGTAAGAGTCTGTCCCCAGGGAATGGTTTGATGTGGGCTCAGAGATAGCAGAGGGAAAGGGAACAAGAAATCACACTTTCCTCCCTGTTTTAGCAACCCCAGCCTCTGCTGCCTCCCCTGTTAGCAGAGCCTGGCACTGTGACAGGGACGGCTACGGGGCAGGGACAGGGGATCCTGAGAGAGGGCCATGCTAGTGCCACCCCTGGGGACTGCACCAGGCTGGCAGCTGCTGGGTCACAGTGTGGTCCTTGCCCCTGGCCATGCTGTCCCCAGGGAGAGCAGCCGCAGGGCAGCCCGTGGTGGCTGCCTGCAGCCAGGAGCCCATTGCTGGCCACTGACTGCTGGCTGGCATCTTCGCTGCTTACAGAAAAACCACCTCACGCTCTGATTTGAGGAACATGGGGGAGAAACCTGTTCTTCTTATGCCCAAAAATCCCCTGGCCAGGATGCAGTGCAGTGCCTGGGGTCCCTCAGGCATGGCCAGGCTCTGTTTTTGCCACTCCTGCTCCATCTCCCTGACCAGGCCAGCAAAACATCTGTGCTGCCTTTGCCTTCCTGATGGGATGCTCACTGCCTTCATTTTCTCAGAGCTTATTTTGAGCATCGCTTTGCTCCTCACAGTGCTGGCTGACCACATTGCTGCAAGGTGGGCAGGAGGGCTATGGCTGCACCAACCCCCACAGCCCTGCTTGTCACAGAGCCGTGTTGCCATATTGGCTTTGCAGGCTTCTCCAAGGGCCTCATTAGCTCAACTCCAGCTCCCTGCTGACCACAGCACATGTGGCTGAGGCTTGTAGCTGGTTATCTTGGGAGCCTGTGCTCATGGTCGCCTACAGAACTAGCTCCCCAGCCACAACAACCATCCCCGGGCCCCTCAGTGGATGCAGGCATGGATGCAGGCACACTATGCGGGTGCCTCAGTTTCCCCAGAGGGTGGAGAGGATGTGGCTGGCTCCCCTCCTCATGATGGTGTCATGTCCACTTAGCTCGGACAGTCTCTGGAAGAGGAGCTGTCATACAGTGTGCATTTGCTCCACACCCTGGGGCTCCAGATCCTGCCTGGCGCCTCCCAGCACCACAGCCCGGTAAACACTAATGGCAATGATAATCAGAAGAGACTTCTCCCAGCTCCAGGTGCTGGGAGAGCCGATCAGTGGGGACGAGGACTCCTGCACACTGCCTTGCAGCAGAGTGCCCACTGCCTCCAGCCCCCTGTCCTCTCCTCTGCACTGGACGAGGTGCCCCAGGCTCAGCTTCACACAGCTCATGCTGCCTCCCTACAGCAAACTCAGCGGGGAGCTCTCAAAATCCTACTCTGGCTCTCTGCCGAGGAGAAGCCAGCACAGACCCCAGCCCCTCACTTGTCCTGTGGAGAGTGGGTGCAGGGGATACCTCACTGTCCTCCTCCTCCACTGAGATCCTCCTCTGTGTATCCCTGCAGCAATGGCTTCGTACGGCGG
>NW_010313411.1:0-250 GCF_000700745.2 Antrostomus carolinensis
CGAGGTGGGGGGATAAGGTTGTGTTTTCTCAAGGAAAAACATAAGCGTTTTTATATTTAGCTGTCTCTATAAATCTGCATCTCATCTCAGCACATGTCTCTACCCCGACAGTCAAAAGTGCCGGCTCCCGGGATAAGGTTGTGTTTTCTCAAGGAAAAACATAAGCGTTTTTATATTTAGCTGTCTCTATAAATCTGCATCTCATCTCAGCACATGTCTCTACCCCGACAGTCAAAAGTGCCGGCTCCCG
>NW_010313412.1:0-13249 GCF_000700745.2 Antrostomus carolinensis
GATGGAGGCACCTCCGGGGCTTGGGCTGGGGGTTTCAGAGACATCGACACAAAGTTCTGGCCTCTGCACCATCCCCGGGCGATGAACTCCCCGAAGCGGATGAAGATAAAGCACTCATAATTGCATCCAAACTTCTGCACATGGCAGGGGATGTTGGCATTCCAACACCGAACTCCCCTTTTCTTGCTCTCACAGACCTCCTTCCACGTCACCTCGCACGTGTTTTCCAAGACTCTGGCACAGTGTGGCATGTACAGAGATAACGGGCTCAACACCTCCCTGGAGAAGAGCTACGTCACCGGCCCAGACAACTTCATCACCGCCTATGACCGCCTCAACTTCCATCCCAGCTACAACCCAAGTGGCCCGTCATACTGCTAGAGCCGCAGCAGTAACCGCAACGGTGTGAAGCCACTTCAGTTTACTGCTGGCTCCCTAGATTAAAAAAAACCCCAAAAAACAACCAACATAACCCAAGCAAAAAAATCTTTCAGCTTGGTAATGTGAGACTCGGTATTACAGTGTGATGAAAATCAGCAGGTTAAAGGTAGCAGCACATTTCTAAATATAAACCCCTCAATTCCAAACTCTTGTACGTATGGGGTTTTTTAACAGGACTCCTACCTAGTTAAAGCACAAATTTAGCTCTGGGGGAAAAGCAGTTTAAATCTGTGTTATGAAAACAAAAGTTTAGTAATTTGTTTGGAAAAACACATACAGTCACTTTGGTACGAGATGAAAATAACTACTTTACAGAATGAATATTAGGAATATCATCTTAATTTATAAAGATTTAATGTGATTAAATGCCAGTTAAATAGCTGATATGAACCATTTTACTTAATTTATAGGCAGCATATAGTTAGAACAATATACAATATAGAACAATATACATTACAGATATATATTCCCTTAACCTTTTATCTGTCACTAATGATCCTTTAAACTCTTGGCTCAGGTACCACCTATCATTAAAAATTTAGATTTTTACACGTTTTCTGTACTACTTAATGAATAACCACACTGCATGCTTTCCAGAGGTATTCACTGAGCCTTTGGATGCATGTTCATCTTTTTTACCTCTCAATACTACAATGTTTTAAGAAATTATTCAAATAAAGACAAAATAAAAAAGAAAATATTTTCTTAAGTTTTATTGTAACAACTCTAGTTACACAGCCAGTGAAACTGCATCATTTAGACAGTAACTATACTAAAACCTCAGCATATTTTGCTTAAAAAACGAGTCTTGAAGAGAAACTAGTCTGCCTGTTTATGGGTGAGAAATGGTCCTACCTTACTGGCATAATATAGTCATAGTATATATTAAAAATGCACATAACACTATTCTAGCAGTTTTCTAAAATAAATAAATAAATAAATATTTAAAATTAGTGTAATAGTATGTCCAGGTACTACTGCAAATTATATTCTTCATGTTAGAAATATTCCCTATTAGTATAATTTTTAAATAGTCTTATAAACTGCATATGAAGCATGACAAGACAATATATTTTAAAATACTTGCAAGGTAGAGGTATTCTGTTTAGTTAATAATATCACTAAGCAAAAATCTAAAGTCCAAAGCTAAGCAGGCCTGTACTTGTGCTTCTTTAAAACATTTAAACCCTCATGTAGCTACATGTTCCTGGCCCCAACAACAAAATTTTAATCACACCTACCAAACAATTCCACTTTTCACTGCAATGGACTTGGTTATCTCAAACAGAACAGCCGGCTAAATTCGTATTTGCTGAAAACACACCAATATACAATATCCTAAGCAGAAACAATCCTGAAAAGTTAACTTTTTAAATACTTAACATACGAAAATAAATAAGCAACTGTCTATCATTCACTGCTATTCTTCTATTAGACTCTAGACAATACCTTGAGCTTCTCATAACTTCCCTTTCTTCTCCTGAAATGAAAAATAACATAAAGTGCAGAATTAATACAAATAGTTGTGACAATTTTACATATTTTTTTCTCCCACAGATTTTTCTGTAGGTGGAATAATTTTGGGATAAGACTGCCTCTGAAAAATATAAATGTAGTGGCTTTTGTCATATATTTTCCACCTGTTTCCATGCTTCATCTACAAACACACACCTTTTTTCTTCCTTACCTTAATTTCTTCCTTTTTTTTGTTTTATTCTTAAACTCAAGCTAGTTCCTTTGAACAGTTTTGCACTCAGTGTGCCTTACATCACACTCGTATAGACCATTATCCTGAGATATGCTGGGGTAAAGTGATCCAATTCACCTTCACTACGGTCTGCTGAAATTCAAAATATCATCCTAAAGATGACACATTTTACCACAGAGAATCTACCTGAAACAGTCTCTTTTCTACTTTGTACTTTGAAAGCAAGGTTTTCACATTTGCAGATAAAATAATGTAAGGCTGCACTATCAAACCAAGACAAACTACAGTTCTTTAAGGTTTAAGAAATTAAAAAGCCTATACATCAATAAAAGAAATGGTGGCAGAGATGGTGTGTTCCTTCCTTGTATAAAAAGCAGCTACACGTCAAAACACGTGTTCCTAAAATAGCAGCAAAGAACTGCTTATAAAAAATTAAGGTAGTTCTTGCAGTCCACTGGAGATCTTTGAAGACTGCCTGTCCTGAAGCACAGGAAAATAGTCACTGTGATAAAAATAAAACAATATACCCATTTTCAAAGTCTGGAGTGAGCACAGATCTATCTGAGAACTCTGGTGTTGCAGTCAGGATGCTGTAACTTACCAGTAGCCATAATAAAATATACTGAGTTGCATGACTTAACATACAAATTTTTTGTGCCAAGACTGAAAAAAAAAATAAATAAAATTTACTACTCTCACTCAATTTAATTTTTCTACTCCGCTGCTGTTCAACCCTTAATCTGTAATGTTTTAAGAGTGATTTCTTATTGTTCCAAGACACCAGAATTCTCTTTTTTGAATGACTGATGAGAACTGCATCCAGAATGATCCAGAATGACTGCCAACAGAGCCCTGGCACTCTTCTCACAGCTGTGGCATCAATGCCACCAATGTTTGCTGCGCATTATTTAGCATTACATCCCCTGTGAGTACTTGCTCCTTCTTGGTAAGTCAGCATTTCCCTAGGACAAGGTCTGGAAAAATCACTTGCTGACACCAAGGAAGTCTGGAAGAACTTGGAGATGAGGGGGAATACCCATAGCGTACCAGTACACACCAAGGGTGACAGGCTGGTTTGCATATTAAAAACCCCACAACACTATTCCTTCCTTTCCTCCTTCCCTCCCTCCTTGAAGACTAGCTCAGAGCCTCCTTGTCTTACAGGAGAACCTCAGGATGGGGCGTCACAATGTCCCCAGTGTGAACAAGAAAGCACATTCGTCCTACCCTGCACCATCAAGGGCTCCCAGACTCACTGCTGCCAGTCTTCCACAGTGGGGCAGAAAGGATCATAAGCTAATCCTGAATGATGTAGAAGCTGTTAACAGAGGATGCCTCTTAGAGATACACTGAGTGTTTTGCAGCTGAATCACAGACCTTCCCTGCTAAACTCTGCCTCAAAAACAAGGAACCCCTTTTGCTGCTAATGGAGAGGGGCAAGCAAAGGGAAAGACTCCACTTCCTGACCACAAACACCAGGAAAGACAACTGCTGTTGGGGTTTTGCTAAAACGACAAGCACCATTCTCACCCTCCCAGAATACCCGTGACTTTTTTTTGCCTATGTATGTACTTTGTGTATTCTCCTTCTCCATTCTTTGTTATTAAGAACAACCTTCCCTTAAAAAGACACATCTTTAAAGATCTGGATCCTGTTTGACAGGCAGGAGGAAATCACTCGCTATTGTCACTCAGGAGATCACAGCCTCAGATGGTGGGTGGCTGAAGACAATAGGTGGCAAGAAGCAGGAGCAGCAGGTGAACCAGGACCCTGTTCCCAGGTTTGGCTAACACAAACACCACGATTGTCTGACATCCTTCACTCACAAACATTACTGGCACAAGCAAAATACATCTTTGGACTACAGTCAGGAAGGAAAAAAAAAGATAACACAAAAATACTACTCACTAAAGATGATGACACACACCATAGGAGCACTCTGATTTCACGGTCCGTGGTCAGAACCCCATTTATTCAACATTATAAACTTATCAATGTACACCATTTCCTATATACAAATCAAGTTTATCAAGTTTTAAAAAAAGTGCTGTTTGAAATCGTGTTTTACTTAAAGCACAAGGTAATGGGAATTGCATGTTAACTGAAAGCGAATCAGTTCACAAGTAATATTGAGAACACAGACACATCGACAGGGGCACAAGACACCTTTTAAGTCTTAATGTTGATTTACTGAAAACTTTAAGGAGAAACATTCGTCTTATTTTATACAAACAGTACACAGTGCTTCCATCATCTCTATTAAAATGAAGTATACAGTTTAATCCTTTCAAAGCAAGGTACTCTGAAAACTTCTGGTTTAAAATACCAGCCTAATTACCTATTCCAAACAAAAGGCCCAAATCCTGGAACTGAATCAAGGCAGACAAAACTATACGCTTGTGTAGACGGACTGCAGGCACGTGAGCCAAGTAAAAAACCACTTCTCCAAGGTATCCTACCACAAAAATTAGATGACCTAACACACTGATCTGTTATAAACAAACCAACCAACTCAAGGAGTATAAAAAGGTCGCCGGACAGTACGAAATGTCAAGTGACCACTATAAACATGTTTAAAATGTAACTGTACAACAATATAAAAACCACAAAAATGATGTTGTTTATTTCTCTACATGCCACAGTTACCTGTTCTATTCTATGCTACCTTGTAGTTTGCCAATATTCTGCAAATGCCACCACACCAGAGGATACTATGTGATACTAGATCCCTTCTTGACTGGTTTTGCTCCATTCTGCAATATTAAGGCCAGCCTCCAGGAAGACTGCGGAAGTGACTGAGAAACAAAGTGATACTGAGTGGTAGTTTGTCTGAGAGAAATTGTGTAGAAGACTAGATAAAGAGAATACTGGATCAATTCTCAGGGACAAGATGTAAGAACAAACTACTCAAAGGACTTCACTACACATAGATGAAAAGGAAAGAACCAGTCAACAGCTTAAATTCACACTTTTTGGATTTTTCAGTGAAATCAAGTTGTTGGGGGTTTTTTTTGGGATATGAATGTTCTACTTCAATCTCACTTAAAGTTAGTACAAATAAAAAGATAGTAGTGAAAAATCGCTTTATTCTGGCTGCTGGAAATGAAGGCTGAGAAAGCACTACCAGTATGAAAGAACAGTGCTGAAAATATCCTTGGCATTTACATTAGGGACCTCCTACAGCAAATCTAGCTTTGTTCTATTGCACAAAAATTGTAAATGAAAATAGAAGTTCATAGAAATACAACGTTTTAGAAATCACTTTTGAAAAAGGAAAGTAAGGGCACTCAATTCAAGAAAGTTCATTCAGGAAACCAAAAGTCATCTCTGGGTAACTGCTGAGCATTAAAATTAGACTTCAGAATAATGAGGAATTGTTTCAGCCTTGCAGGCGCAACAGTACGTAAATCTAGTGAAATCCACAGAAATCATGTTGTCTGAACAGACACGTTCCTTCACTTTTCTTGAACTGCAATTGTGCTTTCCATCATCCGCTAGCGGGAGGCTTCCAGTATTCAAAAGGTACTTTCATCAGCTGCTGAGATCACTTTACACAGGATGTGCTGACAGAATGAACCACTTTATTTACCTGAATTTGCATTTCTATCTTCAAGGATGGATCTCCACACCTACAGCTGCGCTGACTTTGCTGGAGTTCTGCTTACTGAACTCACCCAACATTCCTCGGGGAGGGAACGCCGAGACCCCAGCATAAAACCACTACATAGGGTTGTTCTAAGGCAGCTTGAATATGAACAGATGTCAGATAATCTACTTCAAAAGCACAGCATCGCTATCAAACGCTGTGTTTTCCTAGGATCTTTTAACAGACTGCCAAATATATTCTGCGTGCAAACAGGTTTCCTTTTGATATAGGATTAGAGGCCTCATAATTTAAAGTGTGAGTAGCCAGTATGTTCTTATGTACAGTAACTACAGCACCCTGTAGTAATGCTAGCCCTAAAAATCATTATAAAAATATTTCCTTAGAGCACTTTAAATAATTTACAAAATTCTACAAAAACTATGTATGTTTATCCATGATATCCCTGTTAAATAGAAGCATTTTTCACATTAGTGTGTGTATGATATACAGGAATCGGCATCTCCCGCTGTCTCTCCTTTAATGTCTCAAGTTTTATCAAGGTAATTACAATGATAGTTATTTTCTAAAAAGACTGTTACTGTAAAAAAAGGTGTACTTACATATTTGAAACCTTTTTTTTCAAGGGGGAATCTGGGCAGTCCCCTGAAGGTAGATCAGTAAATTTTACACAGGTTTTGTCTAAAACTTCCTGCCCTTGGTCCACTTCACAAGCAGTTTCCCTATTCTGCAGGACAGGTATGTTTCCTTCCAAACTGGAGCCGGCTACCTGAATTTCTTCCTGCCTGTCGCTGTCCTGGCAGATAACTTTTTCCTTCTTAATGCACATCTGCATACTGTTATTTGTACATGCTCCTCCACTAGTTTTATCCACTGCTACTGCTGTCACATTTAATTCCTGCAGTGGGCAACCTAAACTTGGATCTGCCCTCCTGTCCTGCTGGTTGTTCTCTCCCTTACTGCATGCATATACTCTCTGCTGAGATGTCTCTCTGCCAACTTCATCTGCTTTTACCGCTGCCATACTGTGTCCAGGGCGTGGAGGATCTAAATTTGAATCAGCCCAGCTGTCTTTAGGAATATCTCCTTCCTTCATCCACATCTCTGTGTTCTCAGCTTTGGATGCTCCTCTGCCATCTTTATCTACTTTTACTGCAGCCACACTCCGTTCCTGCAAGGGGAGACTGGAACGCGAATCTGACTGGTCTTCTGAAGCGTTCGCTTTTTTGCAACCCTCTGCTTCCTCTTTGATATACAAAGGAGCAGCCTCCAGCTTTTCACAGGTTTCTGCTACGTGGGGACTTGATACTTCCACAGTGAGCTTCTGAGAAGAGCTGGATTCTTTTATTGCTGTCATACTCTCCCCACTCAACTCGCCTTTTGGCGAGGAGGCTCCTCTTCCCTGGTTAAGTACATCTGGATCCTGGGAATCTACTTCTATTCCTAACGCCCTGCTCTGGGTGAGTAAATGTTCTGCTTTCTGCCTTTTGTTCAAAAGCATGGATTTCTTCCTGTCCCGAGCATATTTTAGACCTGCAATAAATTTACTTGAAATTTTTAGGTGAAAGGTATTCTTTCTTTTAGATCTAGACTTTGCATTAATTACTTTTTGTACTTTACAACCTTCAGTTTTGCTGGTTTTAGGTGAAAGTGTTTTCTGCATGGGCTCTGCATTAGGGACATCCTTTTTACCTGCTGTGTTCCCAGATAACTCACCACCAGCAACACCTTTAACCCCTACTCCTTGCTTAGCTTTTGACTGACCAGTAGTAAGAAGATTAACGTTCTCTGCAGAGGAAGGAGATTTCCCACCGCCACGTAACATTGCACTTTTCCCTTCTGTTCTCTGAGAGTTCTTCAACTCATCAGTTTGCTGAGATACCTCAGTCTTTTTACTTTGACCCAGCATGAGGTCAATCTCATTTTCAACTGGCTGTTGCTTTGCTTTTCCTTTATTAGCAGTTTGTTTGCTCACACTCAATAGGTCCAGAGTTGCATCATCTTTTTGTATCTCTGGATTGCTTGCAGAGTCTTTAGCCTTTTCTGCCAAAAACCTCCTAATTTCTTGTTCGATGCTGTCGTCGCTGTCCACTGAACTGCTGTCGTCAGCGTCTGATGCAGCTGTGAAAGTACATTTTTTATTTTTAGCCACCTGCAGGTTATTCTGGTTTGAAACTGGTTTAGGTTTACAGCCTTTTTTAAGCTGTAAGTTAAACTCCAAGTTCATCATGGTTTCTGGTTTTACATTGGTAAGTTTGATGTTTGTGTTGTCTGGAGGATTTCTGATTGTGTTCTCTTTCACAGCTTTTCTAGGTTTTGAGAGGCAGCTTTTCTGTAGCACGGGAGTTTTACATTTCCACTCATTCTGTTGGAGGCTACTAAATTCATCTAGCAGCTGAGTTTCCGTCTCGCTAAATTTGACTTTCTTCTTGCACTGAGATTTCTGGTCTTTGGACTTCTTCTTTAATTTTCTTTTAGACCGTAAAAGGTCCTTGATAGCACTATCAAGGTCCTCATCACTATCCAGAGAACTGCTCTCATCATCCGAACCATCCCTCTCTTGAGTTTGCATGGTATTTTTCATAAGCTTTCTTGTGCTACTCTGAACCTCCATAAAAGGGTTTACCGAGTCGAAGGCCACACATCTGCCAACAGATCCGGATAATTCAGAAGACATTAGCTGCTGCTGCTTAGTCTCTTTGCTACTGAGCCTTTGAGCATCACAGAGCTCTGCAGGACTACTCAGGGCACAGGCCTCTTGGAGCATGGGAAATTCTGAATAGTTGCCTGGCTGGAAAAGTCCCGTCTCCAGCTGTTCAGGTGTTTTTGATGCACCTTGTTTTGCTATTCTGCCTTCCCTTTTAAGTCTCCTTTTACGACTCAGTGATAGCTTCAGTGTTTTGGGAAGAGAAGGCTCAAGGGTACCAGTGAAGCTGTTCTGATCAGAAGGCAAAGGCATCTGGATTGAGTGTGACAGGCTGGGAGGCTTTGTTCCAAGGTTTTCTGACTGTGCTTTCAGAGCCAGAAAGGCCCTGATTTCTTGCTCTATACTATCATCGCTGTCCACGAGGCTGCTGTCACTTTCACAATGAGAGGATGAGAGAAACTGGGGAGAAAAGAAGGAGTCTGCAGCAAGTGATTTGTTGTCATTTCCCATTTGGGATGGCATGATTGTTTTGGAAATATCAAGGATAGCTTCCGCACACATGAGTTCTGCAGATGTGTCTGCTCTGCAAGAGGCCTGCAAAGTGAGCTCACAAGCAGCAATCTTGTTTTCTGGAGGTGCAAAATGCCTGGCTTTTTTCAGTGGTTTTAACAGCTTGTTAAATTCATTGCTGGTGCTTTTGAATTCTGTTGACTTTGAATTAACTTCCTTTCTCTTGTTGCTTATGGGGCTTTTATGGATTTCTGGTGAGGCACTTTTTGTCGAGCTAATCATCGCGCTCGCAGAAAGGTCCGCCATGCCCTTTGTATCAAACTGTTGTCTCTCCAAAGGGACACAGTCTGGTGCATGACCTGCCTCCTTCCTGATTTTCTCCAGCTGATAAAGCTGGATGGCTTCTTCAATGCCATCATCGCTACTCGAGTCAGATGCGTGCATGCTGTCGTTCTTAAGCGCTCCCCTCGTCTCCCAGTAATTAGCTCCACTTTCTTCATTTTGCTCCACTAACCAGGGCTGGCTGGCAGGGGCCATTTCTAGATACGTTTGCTTCACTTGGCTGAAATCATGAGGCGGCTCTTGGATTTTAGACTGCAAACACTTGGACTGTGTGCTGGTTTTCTGTAGCTTGGGAGGGTGTCTCAAGAGGAGCGCATTACAATCTTGCTTTATAGCACCACAGTTTGTTTGGTTTGTTGATTCTTTGTTGCATTTTAGGATAGCTCTCACATGGGAATCTTTCTTATCCTCCCCAATTACACATTTACTAATTTCTTGCTGCTTCTTCTCATTCAGGAACTGCACTATTTCAGCTTGTATGCTCTGTTCAAAAGAGTCATCGCTACTGATGCTCTGAGGGGAAGCAGGCTGTAGCCTTTTACTGATCCCCAGGTGGTCAGACAGGTACTCTTCAGAGAGCATCTCAGCTTTAAATTTCACAGGGAGAAGGTTACTAGCCATTTTGTTCTGGGAGAATTCTCTCTTAAACCTTTTGTCTCTGTTTATATTTTCAGAACACTCTGCATTCCTTTGCAAGGACTGGTCACTTTTGCTTTT
Source organism: Antrostomus carolinensis (assembly GCF_000700745.2). Classification (NCBI taxonomy): domain Eukaryota; kingdom Metazoa; phylum Chordata; class Aves; order Caprimulgiformes; family Caprimulgidae; genus Antrostomus; species Antrostomus carolinensis. The sequence goes on from NW_010313412.1 coordinate 9,970, forward strand.
TGCTTTCAAGTACTCTTGAATGGCTTCCTCTATACCTCGGTCAACAGAATCGTCGCTATCGGAATCAAGCAAGAGAGTCCCAAACCTCACGTTCTCTTCCACTTCAGTGTCTGAATCAGCAGGGCAACCACACTTGGTATACTGAGGATGCTCCTGTAGCAATGTGGTGCTAGATGTGACTCTGTTACTAGTGCCCTTTTCTCCCTTTTGTTTCTTCTGTGTAATACAGTCATACTCATTGTTCATACCCAGGGGAGACTCTTGACTTTGCAGGTTGTTTATGATCATCTGAACTTTTGCACTTACAGAAGTTCTGGTGACGTCCCCTTCAGATTCAGAGAAGCAAACGGGGTATCTACAATTCCTTGCTGGTCCAAAGGACTCCCATTTTGTCTGAAGAGCTACCAAAGGAGAAGCATTCATAAGGAACATTCTAGCAGACAACAGCAAGGTCCACAACGGAACAGTTTTTCAGACTGGTCTCTCTTCCATCCTACAATTAAAAAAAAAAAAAAAAAAAAGAAGAAAATATTTTTTATTCTGCAGCTACCTTCTAAAAGTTCCAGGTAATAACACTGGTAACATAAGTTGTTAATTATTAACACCCAGACTTACTGTGCCAGATAATCACAAGAGCTACTTCTCAACATCACTCTCAATGGGTAAATCAGTCACTGCTGTCATTAAGGCTAAGACAAAGCACTCATCATTTGTGGTTTTCAGTATTTTCTGGCACAACCATAACCCAATTCAGGTAATTATGTTCACTTCCGAAACTCTTCCTGCCCTTTTCATTGAAGGTCACCCTCTCTTTTGTATATGCTCCTAAGTAACCACGTACTGTCAAGACCCACAAAGAATCACTCTGACGATACTTCAGTGCACGGGCTTGTGCAAACCCCTTCTGCACTAACACTGACTTAATATTTTTGCAATGAACTTTGCCACGAGAGAGAAAGAACAATTTAAGGGAAACTTTAATAATGAAGTGGAATTGGTGGGAGTGGAAAACCCTGCAAAATATTCTGTTCCCTGTGTTTCCTTTGGCATAATTGCCCTTTTTTAAAGGACTCCCGCCATGCATAGCTCAGCTGTTCAGTTTTACAACAAAAACAATGTTGGCTGTGTCGACATGGTATATAATGGGCGGATGTGAAGCAAGCTTGCCCATGCTCCGAGATGGTGGAACACAAACCAACTGTTATTCCAGGAGCAGAGTAACTGCGTTAGCATGATGCCTGAACTCACAGACTAGCCCGAGACAGCTTTTACTAGTTCTGGCTTGGCATTAAACACGCACAACTGAGGGACTTGTGGCAGCTCAAAGAGAAGGAAAGGGAGCTTATTTCTTCCTGAAACATACTATAATCCCGAGACACCAACCATTCTGGCCACACTGCAGGATAAAAGCTCTCGGTAAATACAAATCTTTAGAGTTTGCAAAAACAGGATGAAGATGATGAATTATTCTTTGTATTCTAGTAGAAACCCCGAACAGAATAAAGCCCCATTTCATGGAATAATGAAAAAAAGCCATCCAGAAAATGCCTGACAAGACCCCAAAGAGTTCACTACTTCCACGTGGTCCCATGAAGGGCTGAGGTTTCACCTGCAGCATCATTTGGTGGGATCCAAACAGTATCTGTTGCTCTTGTCAATTATTCTCTAGTTCTGGTTTCAAATTACTCACTGACAATAAATATTTTAAGGAAATAATGATTCTAAGCTCTTTAAAACTTAGTATATTTATTTGTTACTGAGAATAAAAATGTCATAACAAGGTTTCCGTAGGTGAACCTGCAGAAGGATCATTGGGGGTTGGACTAGATGACCTCCTGGCATCTCTTCCAAGCCCTATGATTCTGTGATTCTGTGAATAAGATAACAGAAAACCAGGGAAGACAATTCTTTATCACTTTTAAAAAGAGCACAGCACTCCAACAAAGAATGTTATATTTAACACTACAAACGTTTTTGTCAAAATTATTCTGGGATCTGTACTTGGGAAGCAGTTTTATTGCCATCGTGTTAGTAGACTAGAATATTCTTGAAATCTTATTAACAAAGGCAGAGTCACCCTGAACATGCCTTACACGTTTGCAGAGTGGCTACCTCTGAACACACCATTAATAATGCTTTTGCCACTTCTTTTGCTAGTTCTCCACTGCAGAATGCGTTAACAGAATACATTTTAACCCAAGCTCTGGACACCCATTTGTGATTTTCTTTTCCTTAGCGGCAACTCCTTTCAAAACATCGTTCCTGCAGAATTAAAGTTTTAAGTGTAGTGATCAAGTACATCTCTCCTGGGATGGAACCTGGAGCAACACAACACATGCTGTTTTAACTTCCACTTTTTGGTCAACTGAAGGTAGTTTAGACTGACTTCTGCTCAAAGTGCACCAATAAACCACAGTGCTCCTGACCGTTCGTGTATTTGGCCATGAACTAACTGGGGAGGTGTCTCACAAGCAGCCCAACATGATGTGGGTCAGAACCTCAACCTTCAGAAACATGTGAGTGAACACAGTTTCTACAGTAGCCTCCAACACATTCACTAGGGCAAAAAGAAATTAAAAACATTTTACCTTGTAATAAGCAGCTAAGGATCAAAAAGACAGAAATCAGAATACCTAATTATCTTGAAGAAATGCAATTAACACACTTAAGCTCTCAGCTTCATTAACAGAAAACCCAACTTATTTCCTATTAACCTATTTCCACAGTTCTCATGAAAGAGGCAGCTGCCTTCGTTACAACACATGGGGATTGTGGTCACACAGCAAAAATTACAGTGGAATTGTGATGAACCTTCCCACCTCAGCACTGCCTCAGGCCGGAGCACCCACCCAGGGGTGCAGGCTCTGAGGGGGCACCCATGGAGGGTGTGAGGGGACACCCAAGGTGCCTGGAGGCTGCATGAGTGGGGAATATGAGGGGACATGAACCAGGGGACACCCGCAGAGGGTGTGAGGGGATATAAGGGGACACCCACTGGGGCTGTGTGAGGGGACACGAAGGGAAACTCGCCAGGAGGGCACCCATAAGGGCTGCATGAGGGGACAACCCATCCAGTGGGCACCCACAGAGGGTATGTGAGGGGATGTGATGGGATACCCACCCGGGGGGCACCTATGGAGGAGCTGTGAGGGGACATGAGGGGACACCCACTCAGGGGGCACCCACAGAGGGGCTGAGGGGACACCCACCACAGGGACACCCACAGAAGCTGTGTGAGGGGACACGAGGGGGCACTCAGCCACAGAGACACCCACAGAGG
>NW_010313413.1:0-1873 GCF_000700745.2 Antrostomus carolinensis
CCCGGGGCTGGGGTCAGCACCCTGCTCTAGGGGGGCCCCGTGCCCGGTCACCGCCCGCCCATCATGCCGTTGCTGGATTTCTTCTGGGCTTGCTTCAAAAGAGCCAAGGTAAGGACCTGACTCTTTAAATGGTGCCCGTCCTTGGACACCCTCCCAGGGGCGGCTCTGGTGGGGCTGGGGATCGCACATGGTGCCCAACCTCTGCCCTAGGGGGAGGTTGTACCCGTGCCCCATGTGTAATGTTGATTTTGGATGTGCCGTACGTGGATGCGTTGGTCCCTGCACCCCTGCAAACCGGGGCTGGGGTCGCTCCTGGCACGACAGCGGGACCTGGAGAAAGAGGGTGGCTGCCAGTGGGACGACAAAGGAACAGCGAGACCGGAGGCCCCGGGCTTTTAATTTCCTGCAGCAGCAGTTCTCATGGCATCTGGTATTTTTCATTCGGGTTTAATTCCTCATCTGCTGCCTTAATAACGCGCAACACTCCCTCTGACTGCCCGTTTGTTGTGTTGGGGTTGTGTTGGGTTGTGTTGGGTTTTTGATATGGCAGCCTGTGCTGTGGGTTTGCTGGGGAGATTTTGGGGGGATCATTAGTGTGGATTTCAGGAGCTTCAGACTGGAAAAAGCAGCAAATTCCCTTTCCAGCCCGTGCTGTACACTGGGCTGTGTCAGGCGAGTGGGTCTGCCCTGGTGAAATGCGTGTGGAATGCGCGCTGCTCCCCCGGGGGTTTAAAATAGTTGAGTCTAAAAATGACATTTGTGAAATTCATTAATAATATTAGTAGCTGTCTTGTCCCTGCTGTCTCCAGAGAGCTGAGCAAGTCTTTGTTAACCCTCCTCGTCCCTGTGAGCTGCGTGTTGTCATTGTCATCGTGTTCATGGTGACAGGGACCAGGGTCCTGCATCCCCCCTTGCAGAGCTCCAGCTCCCGGGGGGCTCCAGCCTGGCCCGTGCTGGGCTTCCCAGTGCCCACGGGCTTCAGCCAAGTCAAAGGCAACCAGCAGCCCACTGGTAGCCCCATGGTTGAGGAAGGGGCTGGTGGCTGGGATGGTGGGGAGATGCTGGGAGCTGTGGGGTGGCTCCTGCCTTGACTGTCCCCGACACCCCCGGTTGCAGCTGCTCCTCTGGCCCTGGCCCCAGCAGCGCGTGGGATTGTCCCTACCCTGGCTGTGTTCCCAGCCCCCCCATCTGAGGATACTTCCCCATCTGAACCCTCTGGTTTTACTACTTAAGCTGATATTTGTATTTGCTTTGTTGCTTGGAAAAGGCTTTCTCAGGGTGCTTGCAGCAGCGTGGGGACAGTGTGTGGGGACTGAGCCGCTCATGGGCCTGGGAGAAAATCTATCCTTCGGTTCTGGAGCTCTTCCTCCCCTTCATCATCCCCAGGGAACTGAGGTGTCATGGCCAGGGACCTGTGCTAAGGGAAACTGGAGCAATGGGAGGCTCTCAAGGTGTTTGGTGTGGGAGAGCTGGCCTTTATGTGCAGAAGGGATGGGCTCTGCCCGAGGAGAAGGAGGGTGGCATCACAAACCCCAGCTCAGCGGTAAGGGGCTCGCTGGTACCTGCTGCAGGAGCCCTGTTCCCACATCCCGCAGCAGTTTTGCTCTTTGCACTGTTTGCTTTGCCGGTTTGAAGCTGCCTGCAGCGACCCAAGATGTTCTGGTGGACACTGGCTTCCCTCTTCCTCCATCAGCAGACCACCGTTCCCATATTGCCACTTCAGTTCCATCAGCAAACGAGACCAGGCTGATCCCACCTGGGTCCTACAAATGCTGGACACGTCCCCATGGAGCGTGGGGCTGTGAGAGGGGCAGCTGGGGAGCGGCTCTGCCCGGCTGGAGCTGAGAGCTGCCCCAGGGCCGAGCGGCTGGGG
>NW_010313413.1:1890-2235 GCF_000700745.2 Antrostomus carolinensis
TTTGGGTGCAGCCAGAGGGATGAAGGTGACCACCCTCCTGATTTCCCTCCATGAGCACCAACGGGCTCACGTGGGGCTGAGGCTCCAGCTTCAGCCTGGTCTCCCGTTTCCCCCCCTGTGCTGGAGTTGCTCAGCTGCTCTCTCTGAACAGCCCAGCAGTTTCTTGAAGGGGCAGAAACATTCAGGGCTCTGTGTGTGGGGTTAAAGCTTTCCATGTTCAGTGAGGTGGAGCTGTGGCTGGTGGAAGATTTAATGAGAAAAATAAGGTGTTAGGGCCTGCACACAAGGGCAGGGGAGAGGATGCTCCCGACAGCTGCCTTAGCACAAGGACCAGCTTTCCCTGCC
>NW_010313414.1:0-231 GCF_000700745.2 Antrostomus carolinensis
CCCCCTCGGGCCCCCACGGGGCCCCCCGCCAGCCCACGCCTCCCCAGGGCCGTGCAGGCAGCTGCAGGGGGGAGAGGACGCATGTTGAATCAGTCCAGGGCAGGTGGGCGAGGGGATGGATGTTGCTAGGCAACCAGCATCCTCCGTCACCATGACAACCCCCCCATCCCAGCTGGGATGTAGCTTGCCCCGATGACGAGGTGATTAGCAGAGGGGAGCGGGGGAGGCAGG
>NW_010313414.1:440-741 GCF_000700745.2 Antrostomus carolinensis
CGCCGGAGCTCACAGCTTCTAAACGGAGGCTGGGCTCAGGGATGGCAATCGGGGGGCAGCTACGGGCAGAGCCACCCCCAAACCGGGGCCATGGCTGGACCTCGGGAGATGAAAAACAAGGGGAAGGCAGGCAGGTGCCTAACACGGAGGGGGCTCCCTCTGCCCCCCGGCACCCACTGCCCCCTGAGACCCCAGCAGCGAGCCACAGATAATTGCACCAACAAGATTGACTTTAATCCACACATCCCGATCCCACTAATCGGTCGCCCCAGCCGGCGCCGGCTCCCCGCCCGGAGCTGGC
>NW_010313414.1:790-1214 GCF_000700745.2 Antrostomus carolinensis
ACACGGCCCCTGCTGCAACCATGGGACCTGCTGTGATCCACCAGGAATGGGGGGATGGCAGCAGTCTGGCGGAGCCCAGGGCCACAGGCAGGGGCTGGGGGCTCACAGGGTGGGATGGAGCTGGCTGCAGAAGGGAGGAAACAAGAAGGGCAGAGCCATGGTATCACTGCCTGGGGAGCCTGTGGGTGCTGGGGCCACCCACTGCCTGCTCTCCCCACCCGGAACCCCACCATGCAGGGTGGCACTTGAGTGTGGTGCTACTGCCTGCACCCAGGGGTGTTCCCAGGGCAGCTGCGGTTTGGCAGGGTCCCATCACCACAGGCACCGCTGCAGAAATGGAGCCCTGCCCTGAGCACAGCCCAGTGGCGCATCCTGACCCATGTCGGGATGGAGGATCCAGAGGTTTCCAGTCCAGCGGCCAGAA
>NW_010313414.1:1248-1482 GCF_000700745.2 Antrostomus carolinensis
CAGTGATCCACAGCCCGGCAGCAACACCACCAGCCCCGGCAGTGGGGACCAGTCGTGCCAGAGTGGGTGCAGGCAGCATCATACATCACTTACCCCCTTTCACAGGCTTTAATCCCTCCACCCAGCCCATACTGCCCCTTCCCACCCCATGGGCTGGGCATGTGAGTCACCCGTGGGTGGAGGTGCCCCATGCAGCCCAGGGAGGAGGGCTCCCCATGTTCGGGGGACTCCAGC
>NW_010313415.1:0-37297 GCF_000700745.2 Antrostomus carolinensis
GGCATCCCGTCCCTCCAGCGTGTCAACCGTATCACACAGTTTGGTATCATTGGCAAACTTGCTGAGGGTGCACTCAATCCCACTGTCCATGTCACTGATGAAGATGTTGAAGAGCACCGGCCCCAATACCGACCCTTGCGGGACACCACTCGTCACTGGTTTCCACCCAGACTTTGAGCTGTTGACCACAACTCTTTGAGTGTGACCATCCAGCCAGTGTTAAAACTAACCTTAAAAAAAGAGGGATTATTTCTGATTCACCTCAGGTCCTGTGTCTGGTTCCCTGGGTTGCTCTCTGAACAGCTGTTCTGATACACTTTCAGAAGTGGCTCTAGGGACAAAAGCACACAACCAGAAGAGCTTCCCCAGCTGTCAGTGGTGTCTGTGGGAACTGAAACACATGTGGGATCATGGCTTAGTCTATGACAAGAACAATTATACAGATAAATACTATAATAGAAAGCAATAACAACTTTGCATAAGCAGCAATAATCTCCTTTAATAATGATGATATAAATATTTCTTTTATTCAGTCTGTAATCCAACTGCAAACTGAGTTTTAGGCAATAATATAAAAAATACAGACTAAAAATATATATTTACGAGAGCATGATTGGTCCCTGAAAGAGAAAGCAATGAGTAGATAAGTCTGTGCATCCTTCACATATGCTCTGTGGCTGCTGGCTGGTTAACCAGCACAAGGAATTTCATTTTCCTCATGGAGTCAGAACCCTGCTGAGAGAGGAAATTAAGACACAGAGGAGAGGGGGAGATAAATTTTGCTGCATTTTAGAACCACCTTTTCCAGACAGAGAAATGAACAGCTGGATATGGGAGAAAAGCTTTATTAGTGATAGAGTTTTAAGGGCTTCCATAACTTCTGTTAGGGCATTACTGAAAAGTTAAGTATTTCTCAGCTCTGATTTACTTTCATCTGATTTTTTTCTCTGTTTTTTTCACTTATGTTCCTAAGAAAGATGAGCCAGGGGACTGCACGGTGCAGAATGAGACAACCAGCCTACTACCCTATGCATATATTACAGAGGTTGCTGATACTCTTTTACTAGTGCCATTAGCCACTTGCAATTAGTCCAATGAGTAAAATCTCTTGTATTTCCAGTTTAGTTTGACCTGAACACTTTCTGCTCATTGTTCCTAACTGTTAAACTCTAGGATTAGAGGACCTATGTGCTTCCTTGTGATAAGGGACTCTCCATGGAACACTGCAGATCCTGTAACCAGTGGTCCCTCTGTCCTGTGTTGTGTCCCATTCCAGCCCAACAAGCCACCCTCAGCAACCCCAAAATTGCCTGTGTTTTTGGGTTAGCTCTTTGGGGGTCTACAGAACAAGCAAAGTAATGCCACGAGCTTTGTGAAGAAGTTTCCAAACAGAATAGCCTGCAAACCCTGCATATTTTTGGTGCTTTTGGTAAAGTAACAATAACTTCCTCATTCTGCCCTCTGTGATACCCTCACCGTACTTGCTATCTTACAGAAATGACAGTCAGCTTCCCAGTAAGTCAAGACGGTACTAGAGAAACACCTTAAAAGCAAGTGTTTTTTTGGAGGCTACTCAGGCTCTCTTTTATATGGTAATTCATCAACATTCATTTCACCCTTAAGTGAAACGGTATCAATTTGAGGCACCAGAGGTCTGTGGTTATATCCTTAATATTTGCTAGTACAGTGAGACCCTGGTGACACCCCTAAATTCACCAGCAAATATCAGTAGTATTAAAGTAGTAAAACACAAAAATCAGTGCTTTCTTGATGAGGCAGGTGCCTCTTGTCCAGCTACTGTGCTTGGATATCCTCAGGTTTGTAATTGCTGACACCTACCTAGCTTCAGACTCCATGTTTTTAAGATTCTGTAATGATTATGATTACTAAAGCAAGAGAATAGGTAAACACACTCCTTCCCTTTACTATAAGCAAACTGACTTTTGCAGCTGCCTCTGCTCCTGGCATGTTTCATAAATAGCCACTGTCAACAGAAAGAGTGGCTTGCTGGATAGAAAGCTGGCTTGGTCCCAAAAGCACTGTCACATCCCAACTCCTCTTCCTCAGAAAATAGTATCTGTTAAGAAAGTTTACACTTGAGGAGGAAGAAGCATTTTATAGCACTGCTTTCTCAAGCTCAAGAAAATCAGTTTGTCCAAGTTTCCAGAATGTTTGCATCTCTCCATCTGCAGCTAGTGCTGGCGTCACCAAATACTGACAGCAGGGATCTGCCAATTGCTGTGACTTCCTATTTTTTGTTTTTGTTAAAAACAAACCGTGAGAGCACATTGCGTTTTTTTTTTAAATGATGTCACAACATTAAAAAAGTTTGCTTGCAGAGTCGTCTTTCTCATTTCCTTTGCAAAAAAATCTCTCTCTCCTTGCAGAAAATGTCAGAGAGAATAAAAAAATTACCATTTGTTGGTTGCTCAAAACACCTGGCTGTATTGCCTTAGGCCTTGCAGAATTGTTAATCCTGCAACCCCTCGCTCCAGCCAGCTGTGATCCCTTCTGCACTCACCTGCACACGCTGTGGGGATGGGATGTGGATCTGCCACCTCTCTCTCCTTGGTGCAGAGCCACCCAGGACTTCTGTAACAATAATATTATGCCTGACAGGGAAAGCCCTCAGAGTTAAGAGAAATCAAACATGTATTACATGACCTGCTTGAAAAGTGCAATTCATGCCTCTCCCCAGCTATCTCTGGATCTCGTTCCATAGCCCTTGTGCTGTACTACCTCTTCAGATGAACTGCTTTACTAAAGCCTTTGGACTTACTGATGTAAATTCCTTTGCTCAATGCACATTACAGAAGCTGGGGCACCAGGGCTGTTCACCTGAACAGTCAATACAAAAACCACTGCCTGCTCCCACCTACACTCAGCCTCTCTTCTGATCCTCATCAACCTATCCCCTACAGGACTGCAGCTTACTTTATTATCTCAATATTTTTTTTCTTAGTCCTACTTACTGGCTCTTCTCTCTCCTTGGTTACTGACCTTTTTCCTTCTCTCTGATATTACCAGAGACCACAACAGTAATAAACCCCTTCCTACATGAGGAGGGGAAACTGCTTTCCAGAACCTGTCTCTAGTGATTGCGTATTGGGTAGAACATGGCATCAGTTGTTGCCTCCTTCTGTACGATCTAAGCTCACTGCCACCAATTTCTTCTTTTTGACTACCTGCTGGGTTAACTCACATCCTCATCATTACTGTACATGGCTACTGCACGTGAAGTAACAGCAACAACTGCCTGTGCATAATTTAAAAAATAATTATATATCCATTAAAAGAATATGAACCACTCTTAACCATTTACATGAGAAAAATTACATGAAAGAAACACTGAATGTGGCAAGAAGTGAAAGTATTTTCAGCTATTACAAGCATTAAAATAAAGTCAAACTACTGTTTTCAAAAAATATACTCTATCCTAGCCAGCAAAATTGCTCTACATTTTGTCTCTATTGAAAACAAACTGAACAGCAATCTAATTTAAGGTCGGATAGATGAGCTGTCACACAATGGATACATATACACAAGGTTGTCTCCCACATAATGTCAATTGTACATTTCATTTTGTGGCTAAAACCAACAGTCACCGTGTTTAAACAGTGAAAAGAGGTTTTTTCTGGCATCATTATGCAGTAGCAAGGTGTCTAAATAGACAGTTAAAAAAAAAAAAAAATTCCAAGAAGCTGCAGTCCCAGGTTCAAGGTTTTGGAACCTTTCGCTCTTAACAGTGGTGAGATATAACAGCTATCGAGTGAGAGTAAGGGAGCAATAGCCTCTTCTTCGATGTCTGATAAGATGAATTGAAAAGGAGGAATCACAGAAAATCTGTCATAAGCATGCAATCTACATGCTGACAAAGCCTGCCGTTTAAATCCCAGGAACCTGGTGACTAAGACAATGTTGTCTTGCACAAGAGAGGCTGGAGTAAAAAAGGCAGCTAATACATGTCATGCTGGAAATCACCCGCTATCTGGTTTGTCAGTAAAAAACCCAACAAGTGGAAAAGGGGTGAAACTCAGCGGTTCCACTTTTCATCTGTGAACCTCCCTCCTTTGTGCTCTGCCCTGACACAGCTGCCAGGGCAGAGCAGAGATCCTTAGGGTGCAGCAGCCTTCCCTGCAAACCACTTGTCTTTCTCAGGTACTGACACTACCTAGCTCAGCAGGACCTCCGTCTGAGCCAGAGTCCAGAGGCAATGCTGCAATACTCAGGCAAAGACTGAACAAGAGTTGTGCCATTAGCTGCTTAAAGGCAAATGCATCACACACAAAAAAACTACATACAAAATTCTGGCCTATTTCAGTGATACAAAAAGTTGGGCTGCGGTAGGGATTGTCTTGTTGTTATGTGCTGTAAAATGTCTTGCTCACAAAAGCCCAGCAAGAACTCAAGGTGCAACACAAAAAAATGCCACTGAATATATTAAACAGTGAGTTGAAGCCTGTTTTGAGTAAATAAATGGAGAAGAGAAATGAATGTTAATGCATGCACTATTTAACTGAAGCATCACAAATAAGGAGAACAATTTTTAACTTGACAAAAACACGAGGACGAGACACTTTTCCAGAGTTTAGAATTTTGTATTAGCACAGACATGTTCTTGATAAAACCAATTTTCCCTCTCTCTCCCGCTGAGCCATATTTGTCCCAATTGCTACTATACTGATTTCAACAGAGTATCATCAGGAAGAATCTAATAACAGCTAGTTTGTCATTACACTTCCCTCAGTAACAAACTGAAGCATGCTGTGTTGCAAGTGAATGTGGTGAAACACTAAAAGACAGCAATTAGGAAAAAGGTAAATATCACATCTCTTCCCATTCCAGAACTGGCAATTTGTAAATCCAGATTTTATGCTGGTTGATCACCGAGTAACTCAGTTCCTGTCTCAATTATTTACTCTAATATTCAAATAATTATTTTTAAAGTGCTGGCTCCTCAAACTTGAATGAAAAAGTTGGTATCTTAGATGCTATTCTGAAGATAAACTTGACAGCTGAAGGCTGTGGTCTTCATTTTTTTTAAGTCATGTGAAAGAAAAAAAGTGGTAATCAGTTTTGGAAACTCAAAGTTTGTAACCTCCACCAGAGAGTAAATATTTAATTTCTAAATAATCAGGTATTTAGAAAGTGCTGAGGAAAAAAACGTAAAAAATGAATTACCTAGTTGATTTAAATTAAATGTTAATACTAACAAAAGCAAAAAAAGACAGAAGAATTAATGGAAGGCAAAATGGTTTAGAAATCCACAAGAATATTACAACTCTCTGTTTTGTTACTCTCTGTGAAATAATTTAAACAACATCTGTTTACCATCATATTTAATGAGCACCGTAGGGCTGGGGCAATCCCAGCTCAGGTATTTGCACAAAGCACTTAATCTTGATATTGTCTTGACTCTGATGGATCAGCCCAGAGACTTGCAAATGTGGGAAATCAGTCATGTGCAGCACTTGGTAGAGCTCTTGGCTGCCTGGCTCCTGAAAGAGGTTTGCTGAGCTTTTGCAGAACGTACTGTCACCAAAAATATGCAAAGAGCAAAGGCAATGGGTGAAGACACCGGCCTAAGAAGAGTTACAGAAACTAATGACTGGGCCTTAACATGGGAAAGGAACAGGACAGAGAACATTAAGTGAGCAAGAGGGGAAATTAAAGCCTTTCTTAGGTGAATGTGAGTGATGAGGGGGCTCCTCCTGGCATAAGCAGACAATTTATCTTCCTGTAAGAGGAATAAAACAAACCTGGGAGAGTAATCTAGCTAACTATGCAATGACATTATAAACACTGCCTGAACAGAAAATACTTTTCTATGGGTTGTTTCCTCTGCATTTTCTGCTTGTTTGCCCATGTAAGGCCACTCCAAAATCTTCCCTTAGACTGCACTGTATTGAAGTGAAAGACAACATTTTGGTACCAACATTAAAATCTCCCTGAAAAAAAAGGTTCTTTCCTGCTGTGGTCCTAAAATCTCTTACTTCTCTACCATTCCTCAATTAATGGCTATGGCAGCAAGGGACTGTATTAGAGAAACTCTGCTTAGCAGTCCTAGTAATGCCACAACTGTCCAGTTTAATCTTTCAGTCACCAGCACCAAAGCAAGGAATCTTCTTGTTATCATCAAAGTAAATACTGTGTTGCAACTCTTCAGAGTGGTAGAGAAAATACCATTCCTCCGTAAGAGCTGAATGCTCTCACAAACAGCTCTGCTGGATGGCTTCAAGGCTCACAAGAGCAAGGCAACTTTTTCCAGAGACAATTTTAGACTCCCATAGCCTGAATTTTATTTATCACCCAATATAACAATTTTTGCTCTGCTTTATTATTGAGATACCAGTCTACCAGGACTTGAACCAACAACTGATTTCAAATAGTCTGATAGATCACCTAGAGCAGGTTGGCTACTTTCTTTACATTGATTTGGTCTCTATTTATATTAGTAATCTCAACTGTAATCTGGATGATTAATCTGGCAAAAATCTCTACAGACAATTGCCAATCACTAAATTCAGAAATGTGAATTTGAATAGAAATAAAAGTATATACCTCACATGTATAAAACATCAGAGAAGGGCCACAACAAAGGACACTCCTTACATTGGAAAACTGGATGAGTGAGACAGAAAAACCTGCTGGCTTTCCCGAGCAAACACAAGTACAAGAATGGCTGGAGGTTAATTAGTTTAGGAGTGGAACTTGCTGACTGTATAAGATGGTGTAACATTTTTTTTTTGTGACCTGGTGAGTAAAGACAAGCCATATTTCAATCCTTCTAGGAAGTAGATGCATGAAGTTCTGATTGGGAAGGACTGCAGTCAATAGGGTCACAAGGGTGTTAATCAGGACACCATTCAAATCAATGAACATGGGACTGCAGATGAGAAAAGCAGTCCTAGTCTTCAAGGGGAAAAATAGCTGGATTAGAGCTGCAAACAATAGCCTGAGAGGTGAAAATTTAAGATGATCTTGTGCTTCTACCACTCTGTATTAAGCACTTTCTCTCCTCTCTATTTTTTATCTGTGATCTGCACTACATCTATCTGACAATGAGTCAGAAATGTCATATAATGACACTTCAAAGAGGCCAATGTAATTGATCTTCATTGAAAGTTGGCTTTCCTATAATTTGCTAAATGGAATGAAGCTCCTTGTGTGCTTTTGGGGGCACCACTAAAGCAGAGATGTCTAATTACTAGCAAGCTGAATTCAACAGATGCCAACGTATCAGCTCTAATAGCTATTTCATAAGGACAAAGATGTGACATGGTCTGAAGGAGCTCTTCTAAACTTGTAAAATTTTACGCTACCACTTTCTCAAACATTCAATAGGAGCTACTAAAGAAACCTGTGAAGGACCTAATTCCAGTTGCAGCTTCAGCAGCATTTGACATGGGCTAAATGATGCTTTAGCCAAAGCATTACTGGGGTCAGGCTGTAAGGAGAAGAGAGCCTGTTGCATGGCTAAATGTTTTTTTTTTTGTATGAAATGTCCTGGCAAAAAGGTGTAGAGTGAGGAGGAGAAGAAAAAACTGGTATATTATTGTTGGCACTGTAGTTCCTACAAGGAAAAACAACTCTATTGACAATAGAGATTCAGGAATTTGTCACATTGAAGAAGCTCATCTCCAACGTGGTTGAGACAACTTAGGAAAAAGAATGAGAGGTATCTCTGTGATGACCAGCCACTTGCCCTCTTATAGGCAATACATCTTTGGTAAAAAACTAGGTTTGGCACCACTTTCCTTTCTACCAGCTCTAAGAAAACTGTTGATGACTATTTCACCAAACTCAGACCTTACAACAACAGAGGGACACACAACAGCAGGTGGAAGTCTATACAATTTCACACTTAGAATCATAGAATGGTTTGGGTTGGACGGGACCTTAAAGACCACCCAGTTCCAACCGCCCTGCCATGAGCAGGGACATCCCCCCGTAGATCAGGTTGCTCAAAGCCTCATCCAACCTTCCCTTGAACACTTCCACGGAGGAGCATCCACAGCTGCTCTGGGCAACCTGGGCCAGTGTCTCACCACCCTCACAGTGAAGAATTTCTTCCTGATATCTAATCTCAATCTCCCCTCTTCCAGTTTATAACTATTACTCCTTGTTCTATCATTTACCTGCCCTTATGAAAAGTCCCTCCCCAGCTTTCTTGTAGGCCCCCTTCAGGTATTGGAAGGCCACTCTAAGATCTTCTTGTGCTTTAGCTCACTAAAGTCATTAATGATTAGAGAACAGATCCAAACCTGAGACTCCTTGTTGAGCCCACCCAAAGAAAGACTATGATGTGCTCGGCTACCTCTACTGCACAAAGCAAGTCAGATGATCACTGTCACCAGAGTTTCTACACAGAAACCCATGAGCAACATTTCTCTAATTACTGCCCCATTTTTTCCCACTCTCTTGAAGACAATATTATGAGTTGGAAGGAAA
The DNA here is from genome assembly GCF_000700745.2 of Antrostomus carolinensis. Classification (NCBI taxonomy): domain Eukaryota; kingdom Metazoa; phylum Chordata; class Aves; order Caprimulgiformes; family Caprimulgidae; genus Antrostomus; species Antrostomus carolinensis. The sequence goes on from NW_010313415.1 coordinate 8,452, forward strand.
CTGTGTGTATAGACAGGAAATTGTGTTAGATGGTAGTTACAGGGGAAATGAGATCTGTGCCTGTGCTATTTAGACTTATTGTGAAGACAAAGTACTCACAGCGGGAAAATATAAAGTTTGAGCTGCAAAGCAAAGCATGCATTTCATCAGTAGTTGTCTCTGTGCCCTGGCACACAAGCGTTTTTTTTTAGCCATCACCATATTAAAGCTCAACTAAAGTCAGCGCAGGGCTTGGTGAGCTTCCTGAAGAGGTGAGCAGTCACCAGGGTTTTCAGATACTTCTCTTCCCTCTGGGCCTACTCTGAGGAGAAAGAAATCATTAAATAATACTTACTAATTTATACCTATCAACTCTGAGTGCTCTGCCATATGCAGAAGCCCCATACCAATCTTGTATTACGATAAACAAAGACATGTTGCTATTAATTCTCTCTTGTTGTAAAATTCCTAAATTATGAGGTTAATATCTTTCTAGCACAGAACATATCCTTCATTAACATTCATCTGCCCTATTTTTGAGGTAGGACAACACAATGAAGAGAACTTAAATCACACATGGCACCGTTTTTAGCAGCATTGTCCAGTGCTGGTCACTGGAATGAGACAGAAGATTGTGTAAGGTATTAGCTTCTCCTTTTTCTTTCTTTTTTTTAAAAAAACACCTTGTTTTTCTGGGTTTATATTACAGTTTTATCCTTTTTCTAATAGGGAGATAATACAGTATATTTTAAAAGTATCCAGTGGCTACTCATACATTATTGAAAAGCTGAGTGCTAAAGATTAAAGGCAACAAGAGTTACACAGAGAAGCTGATTTTAATTTCTCATTTTTCCCTCTCTCCATTCTCCTCTTAACTTACTCCCTGCCATACACACACACACTTCTCTGCTGGTCACTCTGTTTTCACACAGATCACTTAAAATCATCTTCATGTTTCTGTTTGTTATGCTGGTAGTTCTCTATTCACTAAATGTTTATGCTCTTTTGATCTGTTTATTAAACCCTTCCAGTTTTATTTCCTAATCTGCTTTTGTTCTTTCTATTTTTGATTTTTTTAAACTGGGAAAGCTGCCTTCTTTTTTCCTGCGAGCTTTAAATATGTTCTTTATCCTGCATGATGCACTCACTTTCTCAGGAGCAAAGTGCTTCCTCCTCATGTCTCTTAAAGTTTTGCTTACAGAATACTAAAAACTTCAAAAGTAGCTAATAGAAAGAACAGACAGTATCAACTCCAACTTTTATACAGCATCCACAGGCAGCAGAGTAGTGTACACATGCACTTGAGCACAGTCTTAGACTGAGCAATTTCACAATAAAAAGGTAAAAAATCTGCTCCAAGTTATTAGCCCAAGTGATGCTGCCATGATAAGGGGCATGTACTACTCCAGTGCCTCCTACTCTGTCTAGCCACTCGCTCGCTCTTCAAGCAATCCTCACAGAACACGACCACAGCTACTCTCCTGTCCCAGTCTTACTCACCTGCTTAGTGTTAGCCTCATGCATTTGCCGTATTAAACTGCAAAAGCATATCAATAACGTTCATCAAACAAAAACAAAAGTTCCGATATAAGGTCTGATAGAATAACACTTTATCCTCACTTGGCAGAGGTGAAAAAAGGCTATGCAAGCCCATGGAAATTTAGCCTTATGTACTTAAAGAAATATAGTATCTCAATGACTTTTTATAATATAGGTTTTCTTTATTTTACTGGTTTGTGAATCTGGTGCTGAAGTCTCACAGATAACTACCCAAATTACATCAACCTTGTAATACTGCAAGTGTAAAGGACTGCAGACAGCAATGAACACTGTTAGAGTCATTTGAGAGACAAACCAAATGACAACACCACTTCTTCTCAAGATCAGGCTGCGTCCATATAACATTTTTGTATGTTGAGTGTGCAACATTTACAGGAGATGTGACCATACTGTTCTCGCTTTCTTTCTCAAGTTAATAAATAAAACTGTGAAGAAATGGGGGTGGTTTCTTTCTGCGGTAAAATCCTGCCACACCAATGGTCAAAACTAATCAAGTGATATTATTCAGTCTCCCTTTCATCTCCAAAGAGATGAGCAATATTAGAGAGGGAAACACAGCCTTAATTAGTCTCGTCACACAGAAAGAAAAATACATGATGGCTTTTGCAGATAAATCAAGGGAATGATATAAATTGCACCTCAGAAGGAGAATAGCAATTTTCTCCTGGATCTCAGACTTGGTAAAATCTGTTATACTACTTATATCCTGCAGTGGAATAGCCACATGCTTGTAACTAAACACTGTGATAGTATTTCTAAAATACATGTACTGATTTCTTGGTTTGCTGAACATCAATATGCATAAGCCAAAAAGTTACTGAGGCAAACTTTAGGCTAATATTTACTGTGAAGGACAATCAATCTTAAAATTTACTTTAATGTAGGAAACATCACATGGTTCCTAAATTATTAAAACATGCTCCAAGCACTAGGTATTTCTCTAACTCCAAGTTAGCTCAAGTGCCCAGCGCCGTTGCAGACCTTGTACCACACTCGCTTACCTCTCTTTTACCCATTCAGTGAAGCTAAACTTTACAAGTAGGTATTTCAGAATCTGCTTCTCTGGAAGAGACATCTCAACCTCTTGTTCAACCTCTTCTTCAGACTTAGTGTTTGAAACAGATACACCAGTGCTGCTTTCTAATGCAAATCTAAATTCCCCTACATGGAATGTGATTAGCCTGGGCCAGTCTCACTGGGCAGAAACTCTTCAGTCTGAAATGTTATGGAGCACATACAGATGGCTTTTGACAGAGAAGATCAGGTTGAATTTGTTAAAATGGAAAGTAAATCACAATTAATGGTAGGATTAAAAATGTTAGACACATAGCCAGGGCAAAGATACAGAAAAGCCCCAAAAAAGACAAAACTGTACCTGAACTTACGGTGAACCACAGTCACAGTACTGCTGCAATGGGGAAGGGGAGAGAGGAACAAGTGCCTTCACTTTCCACACAAGCAGCTTCGCAGAACAGCTCCATCTCCAGAGTGCACTTGGCATTGTGCAAAGCTACATCTGCAGGATACATATCAACTTGCTCCTGGGGGTTAGCTGTGTGTTTTGCTCATCAGCCAGTTAGCACGCCTGCTTCGAGCAAGAGCGCAAGTTACCAGAGGCAGGTAGCCAGCAAAAGAGCTCCTTGCTCTGCAGCTGCCCCGCGCTGGCAGGAGGCTTCCCACACCAGTGATACAGCTGGCAGGCACGCTGCACCACTACTGCGCTCTAGGGCTTGCATTTGTCCCTTCATTATGTTGCAGCATTGAAGTCCATGGAGACCTGAGCAATTAGATGTAAGACTATGATAGTAATAAAGCCCTGAAATATGATCACACGATGTGAGTGCAGGACTGACAGAACAGCCCCAATTATAACCTTGCATGTGAATGGGGCTTTGTACCATGAAACTGCTCCTCATCTGCCTGGAATGGTTTGAGGATACAGAAAACATTTATAATCCTAACCAAATTAACTTCATTCATTCCATAAATACATTTATAATAAGCATGGCTCCACCAGGGCTCACAGAAGAGAGAGTGGCTCTCTTGTATGGTTACATCAAAACTGTATTACGGAAACAGAAGAGCACAAAGGAAACCAATGCACACAGCCTACAAACAAACAGTATTGAAACAGCGTGATGAAGGCAGTGAATCCAAGCTCTGAAAAAGTTAGAATTCAGCTTGTTTGTGTAAGGACAATTTGCTCCTGCCTCCTGCATGTATGCAGTCCAGAGGAGTCTTCATGACATGAGTATTCACTTTGTCCTACAGGATCCCTCTGTCTGTCTCTCCAAATGACAATGCTTCGTGAAGAAGCAGCAATTCCATATCTTCGCCTTCTCCCAGAGCTACAGTGTGCCACTCTATGCCTTACTTACAGTCTGCTGCTCTGAAAACAGAATTATTATGTTTTCAAAGGGTTGTCTTTGGCACTCACAATGTAGTATGTGAGAGCTTCTCGAATATTAATGACATCTGTTTGGACAACATGCCTGCAAGATGATGGGATGTGTAAGAAGGTAGCTGGTTTTGGAGTGGGCAGGAGTCAGCCTTTTAACAACCTTACCAGCTCCAGCCAGGAAACCACGAGATGTCCTCTACAAAGGGCAGAGAGTGTGACAGATAGATGAGAGGAGAGCCTTCAGTAGGAGAATGAGGGAAGCAGTGTCTGTACTAAGGACGTGGGGCGGTGATAAGGAAGCTGTTTTGCTTAAGACTTGCTTGAGTTTTGTGAAAAATTTACTGTCAAGTCAAAAGAAAGCAGAGGGTGAATCCTACCCTGAGCTGAAAAGCAATCCAGCTGGCTTTAGAAGCAGGTACACAGGTTGTTACAGATCTCTGTCATGCCATTTTTCACATGTGGAAATAGAAACACACTTGAAATAAGGGCAAATATTAGCCACTGGTGTAGTGTACCCAATTTGGCACCTGGGTCTTGATTTTGGGGAACACCTGCTGCTTCATAAACCATTATAATATTCAAATGGTAACATCTAAACAGCTCATTTTCAACTGTGAGAGCATAGTGACTTTGCCAGTCAGGCCCTGGGAGCTCAAGGCAGGCACCACCTCACTGGGGACAAGTGATGAGGAGCCCTCTCTCAGATTTCTCATCTCACCTACTATGATAGTTTCATTGGGCTAGCCCTTGGCTAGCAGCGAACACAGCCATTCACCCACTGCCCCTCCACCCCCAGGGGATAGGGAGAGGATTGGAGGCAAGGGTAAGGAGACTTGTAGGGTGAGATAAGAACAATTTAATAATGGAAATAAAAGAAAACTTAAAGTAAGACTAATATTAAAATAGTAGTGATAATGATAACAGTAACAACATATACAAATGAGTGATACGTGGTGCCATTGCTCACCACCCACCAACCAAGCCCGGCCTGTTCCCAGCTAACAATCCCAGAGGAGCGACAATTCCGAACCAAAACTGCAATCCCAGAAGAGCAAGAGTCCAAGCGAAAGCCAGAGAGAGCAAGAGAGGAAGAGACCCTCATGAATATCCTGCCCATGGTGGGACAGGAGATAGAATAGCCCATTGGCAGAGCCAAATGCCAACTGAGCTTATTAATTTAAATATTCTTCACCCCCTTAGATCTTGCGCTTGCAGACCGACAAAACACAAGGTCTTTCACTTCCAGGGACAAAAGTGCAAACACTGGGATGTTCTCAGTGTCTCTCTCATAACAGGTCCCAGGCTGAAAAGTAAAATGCAGCACTATTCTAACTACTGAAAAAGAAACCTGCTCTGTGCCAGCTAAAAACCAGGACACCTACTCACACCTCTGGCAACGGCTGGAAACCCACTCCAGGGGCAGCATTCAATGGCCGTGAACATGAGACAGCCCACCTCCCGCCACACGACCTTCAGGTCCTGCACCAGAAAAGCACAATGCCGCTGGAAACTTCAGCCCCAAATGAGGCAGGGACCTGCCAAAAGAGCAGCCATGCCTACAGCATCAAGTACTACAAACTGGTATATGCCACTGGCACCAAGAAAGTTTGTCCTACACTGAGTGCTACAATGGATGAACTAAGGTCAGCTTAGATTACTATTAGTAAAACTAACATTGAATTAGCTTTACTTTAAATTAAGTCATGATGTTGGATGGAGACCTCTCCCTCCCATGTCCTGTCAGTGAAAACCTCTCCTAACAAATGTTTTATAACCTGAGATCACTGTCATAATTTTCCGGAGTACAGAGATAAATACCTTGGTTCGCTTCCATTTCTGTTAAAAATAGAAATTTAGCATTGTTTCAGTAATTACACAGTTATATCAACTCATTTGTACAGGTCAGTAGTACCACAGCCACCTTTGGCATCTTCCATAGGTGGAAGATCCCATTCCCTTGCTGAGACACAAACTACAAAAGCACCACACCATTCTCCATGCACTTGCTAAAATACCCTCCCTGTTATGAAGACTGCCCTGTGCTAATGAAATAAAGGAAGATTTCAGCCACTGCTGCAGAATGGAAAGCCTTCCATCTTGGGACAGAGAAGTTTGACAGTCAATATTCCATTGTATTTGGGACCTGACAGGTTTTAGCAGGATGGATTTAGGCTCTGCTTCCTCACACAAGTCAACACACTGTGTACACGCAGAAGGAAAAGGCATCAAAGAGAGAGAGAAGTTCACAGCAGTCACAGCATGCCATGCCTTTCTCCATCTCTCTCAGGGACAAATCCAGATTCATTCCTTCAAACAGCAACACATTCCTGTCTGGATTCATGCTGTTTTCCCAGCAAGACAGAGGCGGACTCTTCTCTGCTATACGGGTAATACAGCCAACCTCATCACAGATTCACATCAGCTCTTCACTGAAATTTGGGAAGCAGTTACTCACTATAAGGACAACATAATTAATTAGAAGGTCAGGTACTGTATAGTAAGGAGTAGATTTTTTTGAAAGGAAGAGTGCACTTATATAAATGCTTAAATACCTGCCTTTCTGTAGTTGGAGGATGCTTTTTTATTAAAAAAAAGGAATGAGTTATGGCTGGTTACAAAAGCTGGTGTATCTAGTTTTTCTCACACGGAGAAAATCAACTGTGATTAACAGGTGAGTGACCAATACTTAACTGACAAAATTATTTTTTTCTTTACAGGGTAATTTGTGAACATGAATTTCATTGCAGGGAATGGAAATTGGATTAATGGAATAATTTAGAGTATCAGAGGATTTTCTTCCTTTTTAAAATCAAATTTTCATTTGCAGTCAGTTTAATTTGCTTGTGTTCCTCTAAATTCATGGAACAGAGTACTTATATTATGCACTCTAGTCCTCAGTCTGGCAGGTTGCTGACTAGCAGATGTATATAGTGTGTATATAGAATTATATATATGTATAGTGACAAATCTTGCATAGGACAAGAGATGAATAGTCAGGGAAAAATCTGAAACTCTGGGAAAAAAACAAAATTCAACAACAACAACAACAAAAAAAAAAACTTTGTAAAGAGTTTGTAAAAGCAGCTGAAGAATTTATTTGCATAACCATCTTGAAGTGACTGCCTGTAAGATTTACTCTGGATGAGTAAGGACCAAGAAAAGAGCCATGAGGCAGGTTTAAGTAAGACTTCACTGTTAAACTGTCTTGTTAAACAAACTACCTGTACTGAAAGCCTTCAGCTTTATTGACAAAAATACTGAGGAAAATCAAAGCCAACCCAGCTGGAATAATTACCTGAGAAGACCCAGAGGAGATGAAGTCAGACAGCCAGGATGAACAGATGCCTTGAAAAATTACATGTAGAAAATAGGTAAGTGAGGGTGAAACACAGTGGTGCAGTGTGAGTTACAGGAACTCATCTGAACACCTTCATAAAAGCATTGCAGGCATGGTCAGTTCTATTAATGAAGCTTTTTAATGACCAATTCTACATTGCTTTTCTTCTCTCTGTGTGAATGTAAATTTATTAAATAGTATAACTCGCAAACAGATCTTGCACAGAGATTTTGCTTTTGCTTTTCTTTTCCATCTTCCCATTTTGTGTACGGAAGTGTAACAGTTTGGTGACTCGCTAAGTGGGAATGGATGAGAAGAGTGATCTTTTCTTGTGCAAAATACAAAGTTGGAGGAGTCATTTATGTGAGCTGAAAGAATAGTGCTGTTGTGAGCTCCTTAAAAAATGCTTAACTTAACTAGTAAACAATCAGGTCAGAATAGAAGCAAAGCAGCAACTCCCCCCACCCTCCACACCTCCAAATCCTTCAAAGGTTAGATGTACCGGTGAAAAAGGTAATATTCTCATTGAAACCCTTCCTGGTGCTTTTTAGGGGAATTTGAAAAGGAGAATTATAAGCAAAAGTTGGCCTATTTTTTTGTATTTTAAATAAGAGATTATTATCTATGCAGGTAACATATTTAAAGAACTTTTTATTCAAAAGAAAGCTATTAGTCAAGAATTTTTTTTTTTCCTCCACTGGGAAGACAAGAGAAATAAAAGTTTTATTATTCCATAGCCTCCAGACATCTGGAGAGGAATGCATACAGTGTTAAAAGTACCTGAGGCAGTTGGCTGTATGCAGTATTTCTTTATATAACACTAGGCCCAGCAGGATCAGAAACAGCTAATTGTCCTGGGCACAGGACTGGCATTTTGATATATTTTCAGAGGGAGACACAGCAAGAAGCACATACCTTTTTGCACCTGAACCAGTGGCATGAAGTTGAACCTGAAGCACCTGAGATTACTGGGCTTTTTGGGTACGTAATGCAGTAATGAGATAGTTATTATATGACAGGAATTATTGCTTAGGAGTTAAGTAAAAAGCAAGATCTTGTGCAGAATTTTTCCAAAATAAGAATGGGTGAAGAACAATCTCCATTTTTTTCTGGAGCATCAAAATATTTTGTTTTCTCTTGTAGAAGAGAGTGTCTCTAGGTGTGGAATTATGAACAATCCCCCAGGAAGAAGCATTCAGCTGGAGTAAAATAGCCTTTCCGTGCTTTCCATTAATTCCCTCTTTGAGAGGAAACGCAGGACAGGGAGCACTTTAGAAAAAACTTCTATTTACAAGTTCTAATAGTTTTGTACATGATGATTTCTTTCATGAGACACCTCAACCACTTATAATGTATTCTTACATTTTGAACAATCAAGCGAACACGGTGACAGATGCTGTGAAGCAGCCGAGGAGATAGATCTCTCCCTGTGATTGAGTTATTAGGTATTCTATCAGATAGTGCTGCTCAGCTGAGCTTTTGAAGGTAGAAGGTAAGATTAGCAGTGGAGGGAAGGCTTCTTATTAATTAAAGTGATGCTCTGCCAGTTGTAAGGGCGATCAAATATTGCTTCAGTCTTACTGCTGCTGCTTACTTTTAATGGGTATGAGTATATTTTTTTAATTAAGATGGAACTGCCCAGCTGAGCAGCGGTTGTGTGCAAAGCCACAGCCTCACTGCTCACCTCAGTTAAGATTGGATTTGCGCAGACTGACAAGACAAGGACTTATGAGAAAAACAGTTCAACAAGTGCAAAGAGACCATGGTATTGAACCTGAAAAACAAACCTGTTCGTTACTTGACCAGTGCAACAAAGCAGTTTATAAGCAGTGTGCTTATTTATTGTAAATGCTGCAGCTAAACTAATGATTTTTGTTTTAGTTGGAGTTCAGATTCTTACTTCCATCAGCATTATCTTGCCAAATACATTCCCAAGCTTATTTTAATTTAGGATTTGACACTAGCAATTGCCTTTTTTTTCCCCTCAAAGGATGAATTAGTTCAGAATAAAAGATGCATATTAGGCAATTTATTATGCTAATGGCTTGCAGAAAAAAGCCGAATTACCTTGATGGTGGATTATAATGAACAATAAAAACCCACACTCATCACAATTCTCAGTGAATGCATAGTTTAGCTGTAGTTAGCTACAGGAAGTTTCCTGGTAATAGTATCCACATTAGAGACAAATAGACATGCATTATCAGTAACCACATTCACAGTGAAACAATGCAGACAGATCTCACTCAGATCTGTAATTATGTCTCATTACCCTTCAGCAGACATTTTTAGCTCAGCTTGGAAGCAAAGCTTGTGTGATCATGGCATATGGTGCATGCGCTGGCATTTCCTACCTCATTATTTAGAAATCTATCATCTGATTTTAACCAAACTAAAAGAGAAGTTGAGACTCAAAAGACATTAAGGTTTGTACAAATTTTATGCAAACAGGGAGTCAGGTAAAAGAAAAAGCTGACATTAATGCTCCTCACTGATATAGAAGATATAGAAGCTTGGCCTGAAAATATGAATGCACAGGAAAAAAATGTCCTGCACTGCTCCCAGAACTGATACTCACTTTGAACTGTGAAACATTTCCTGCCATATGCTGTGTGCCCTGCCACTTTTTGCTGACCTCCCTGAGAACTGGGGGGACACGCATTTCAGGGCACGGGGCTATTAGCCAGCTGGAAAAGGAGGAGAGTTGCCACAATGCAGTCTACATCATTAAATTTACCTAGGGATAAGAATATAGGTGGAGAGAAACATTTTCAGTGGGATCTTGAAATGACAGATGGATTAACATTCCTAACTTCAATAAAGGCAAGACTATACAAAAAATTTAGATGAGACAATCAAAATTATTCTTTCAAGTTGGATCAATAAGAAGATTGAACTAGACACAGAAAAAGCTGTTCTGTGATAATGGCAGGAGATAAAATCATCAGTCTTAAGTGAGCAATAAAATAAAGAAATCAATGTAATTGGAGGAAAAATAGAAAGTGGCCTGAACACTAATCCTGCCCCAACTCTATCAAACATTTGAACGCTACAGTGCAATGAGTTCTGACCACACCTACTTAGAAAACAAAACAAAGTCATTTTTAGTAAATGATTAGAGGGATCATTGGCAATAAGAATAAAAACAAATGCCACTTCAGAATCTGGTCAGTTGAGATTTCTCAATGCACATAATCAGGGATTTTTTTTCTCCAATCACTGTAACTGTTACCTAGTACTTCTGAGCTACTGGCCCTGACATAAACATTGTGCTTGTTTTCAAGTGACTAGTTGGAACTCATTTTGTCTTTGCATTTATGTAATCTGCACTGCTGAAATAAAGCTTTAATCTATTTAACTGGTTTTCATTTCCCTATTTGGAAAAAAAAAAATGTGCTCAAAGCCTGCATCTTCCTCCACTGGTTATTGTGCACACATAGACCTTATGGCTATCACACAGATAGGCACTGCCATCACACTAAAAGCAAGAACAAGGATCTGGAGTTGGGTTAGTGACAAAGGTTTGTGTTAGCAGTGACAGTTCAGCATCACTGTAGTCACATCAAAAGATGGAGCTGCAACTTACTGCTTCTGAACAAGCATTATTATGAAAACAAGCATTTTCAGTGTGTTCTGTAGCAGGAAATATTTTATCTGCTATAAAAACAACAGCTTTTGTAAATTAATAAACTCTCAGGCTTCCTTTCAGCATTTAACAAGCTGTGAAAAGTTGTTTACAGTGTTGGATGTACAGCACCATCGCTTTTATCCTCCAATGTAGCAACGAAGATACAACATAAATTAAACACCATCTTCTCTTTTCCTCTGTATCATTGTTCTGTACTTTCTTAAAATCCAAAAAATATCTGTTATACAAACATGAGTTTGTAGGAAGAAACACCTCTTTCTTTCATGATTATCATTAGTAGAAAAGCTGAAAACACCTAGAAGAGTGACTGCAGCATTAGAGCAAGTAGGATTTGGGGAAAGCTGTTCCAAAATGCAGTTTCTGAGTAAAGCTCAGGCACGGACTGCATGAATAGGTACATTTTCCAGCACAGAATGTGAGTGAAGAGGGGTGACTTTTTCACTGCCTGAACATGAGTACGAACCTTTTGACACCACCATAGCAGAATTCACATGGCAGGACCCTGCCCAGCTAGCACATGTACTCTATGTTAGGAAAGTATTTTTTGACGAGGTGAGGCATTTATACCTGGAGATCTTGCCATTATGGGCAAAATACATCCAGTCTGGGTACACTCAGAGAAACATTTTTGAGTCGAGACAGGACTTCAGTTTTGACAAAGCTTCGTTTTCTGCTTTATGATAAAAACCAGTAACTGATAACTTCCTGACTGCCCTAAATCCTACTCTATCCACCCATTTCAGTACATGATCTAGTTACTTGTGAAACAATGAGTAATTTTATTATTCATGGATGTGTGCATATCATTCACATGATACTGCAAGGAAAAAAAAAACCACAAATGTTCAAAAATTCAATGAAACCCCACAAAAATACTAAGAAGTGGCTGCAACTAAGACAACAGGTATAGATGCAAGTCCTCAGCTTCCTGCTCTCAATATACATGACACCAAGCATGTCATTCGAGCATGCTGTGCCTGGTTTCCCATCTCTAAAACACACACAACAGGCACTAAGATGCCACAAGTGTATAGGGAGAGAGATTATTTTGAAACCTGCTTTGTTTTCCTCTGGTTTCCACGGAAAATTAGCATCTCCCCCTGCTAATGGTGCTCATTTTGGTAAGACAGGCAAGCTCAGTGAAAAACACGAGAAAATTTAGGCAACTGCCATTTGTCTTTGTACAAAAAGCAGAGCGTGTGGGGTACAGAGGAAAAAGGTAGCAGTAAATTTGACAGGCCAGGCCAGGGGAAAAGGCATTTGGCTGCAGCCATTCCCTGCCCTGGCACATGCCAGCAAGGGATGGAAAGTCTCTCTCACAGTTCCCCACTCACCTGCTCTACACTGTCGGGCATTCAGCCCTTCCTCACCTGGGATGATCTGCTTGCAACCCACAGCTCCTACCACCTCCCCTACATCCCTTGTTTCCAGCAGTGGAGGAGGAGGTTCTCATTCCATGCTGCAGTGATGCCAGCTTGACCTTTCTTTTTTTAACAGTTCCCCAGTCACTATCACGGGTGAATGCTTACTCAGAAAGAGGCAGATGAGGGATCAATTGCATATTCGTATGAATTCCTCTCCTTTCCATAAGCAGATCTATTCTGCCTTACTTTAGCCATCTATGGATTAAACAGTCAAAACTACTCACTCAGACTTGCACACTGCTGAATGGAAAGGGTAACTCAACTCACCTGACTTAGAGAGAACAATTTTCATGTGGGATGAAATGTACTCTTCCACTGCCTAGGGAGGCTGCCTAGAGATTAATTTAAGACCATATGTTTAATGCAGGTGATGTGGAATTCAAAACAATTTTCTGGCCCTGTATCTATTGCCCTTTTGTGTCAGTGGTACAGCATATTTACTCTTTGGTAACTATGGAAAAGATTATTCAATTAAATGCACAAAACCATGTTTTAGAAAGTTAAATCATGATGTGCATCATAGCAGCCACACAGTGCTATTAGAAAACAATGGTCTTGAGTTTTTGGTCAAAGAGTACTGAAGCTGTGCTTAAACATACAAGTAAGGAAGAAGGGGTAGAAATACAACTAATATTCTGAATACAGCATCTGCTAAGAAAATAAGAACTTGGGAGCATCTAACCCAGTGGCACATTCACACAGACCTCGTTGAGGTCTCTGTATTTTAAGGAAACATATATCTGTCTTGTCTGTCCGTCTGTATTTCCTCTCAGATCTTCCTTCATTCTCCTTTAAAATGACTGGTCATTCAATTTAGGAACACCCATTAATAATTTGATAGAGGTAGTTCAATGTTAAAAAGTTCTAATTACAGTTAAAAACAGTAATATGTCACACTGTTCATTTAGTGTGTCAAGTATATGCCATGATGACCACTGATTAATTTGTATTTTTAATATAAAACAAGCCCTTTTTTTTCACACATGCAGCCAGCACTTCTCAGGGCAACATGCAGAGCAAGCGAGCATTCTGGAGGCAAAAGGCCTCAAAGACAGCCAAACATCCAAGGATTTACCCTACAATTTCAATCATGAAAACAACTACAGATGGTTTGAACTCTCTGAGCTTTTCCTCTTTCACCACTAGGACCAGGGAAACCAGGAGTTACCAACAGGAGATGAAAAGACATTGCAGTGTCCCCTTCAGTAGCATTGACTGGTGTGGCATATATTGCCACATGCATGGCAGGATGCTGCCACATCCCTATGGCTGCACCATACGCTTCGCCTCCCTGGCATTTAATTCAGAGCAGCATTCACCTGAATCAGAGAGGTCCGTCTGCTTAAAATGAAAGATGACATTTTCAAGAAACCAAATAAACCCAGGAATGGCAGATGGTGTGTATGTGCAGGGAGGGAGGTGGAGGAAGGAGAGTGTGGTTTAAAAAAAGTACCTGCCCCAAATACACTGCAAACTACAATCAAATTACAAGCACTGGTGAAGCGAAGGGAAGAGAAGAGAAGGAAATAATCCTCTGACAAAGGTATAGGGAGAACGCTGGAGTGAAATCATCATGATTAGGGTATAACTCTGTGGATCCAACAAGCAAAAAAGAATCAGATAGCTAGGGATTACGCACTTCATGGTTCATATCCAGCAGAGAAAACGTACATGAGCTGCACTCTCCAGAAAATTTCCATGTAGATTTGCAGCAAAGCCTTCAGCAGGGCAAGTTACAGCTGCTGAATCCAGAGGCAGTAGTCACCAGATGACATGTATGCCTGGTGAAAACTTACCTTAGACAGATCACCTTCCTCTCTTTCTATTTAAATACCCACTCACATTTAAGCAAATGAAACCCATTGACTGTCATAATATTGACAGTGTTCAAAGACCCTAGTAGTTAAGTTGATTTTTTTTTTGGAACATGTTATATAATCACAGCAAATCCATCAGTGTCTTGGAGATCACCATAGAAACAGGCTGACAACCCTCAATGAAGGAGGAAGAAGCTCTGACATCGGCTTGGAAAAGATGCTGATGTGACTGGTCAAACACACTGGACCTACCTCCCTCATCCCAACATCAAGGACTCCTGGTGCTTGCTCGCTCTCAGCCTTTCAGCTGCAGGACTGGATGGAGTTTCCTACTCCACTGAGCAATATGTTAGATACTGAATCATCTTCTACCAAAGAGAATAAGACATTGAGGCTCTATTCCAAATTAAAGATCACAAAACAAAAATAGCTAACTGGGTATTTCTGTAAGAAAAAAGACAGCTTGAACTATCTGAATTGCAAACCGGGGTTCCTGTGCACTTGAAGATGCAGTGCGTGCTGCCACTTTGGTGCTGCCAGGTAAGTCTTCCCAATGAGTCACAAGAACAGAGAAAAATCAAACAATCTGCGAGGCTTGAGGCTAGGATTGTTCTGCTGCAAGGGGAAAAAAGGGGTAAAAGAAAGTCTTAATATTATTCAAGAGGACATCTACTGACTAGAGACTTCTTACAGCCCCTCCATTTCTTTAATTTCTTAGGTGTTGAACTAGAAAAGTTTCCATGGACTTTGTTCTTTGCTGAAGTGTTTTCCTGGACACGTACGCACTTTTCAGTGGCCTTCACATCATCTAAAGTAGGAAATGTGTGCGTTTCCACATAATTCTTCAAATTAATACACAACAAACAAACTTACTGAATTAATAATTCATAAATACTGATTGTACTTGAATGGAGAAATTTCCAACAAGTCCCCTGTTTGTTGACCTGAAAATATATTCCTCAGCTTAAAGTATTTCTCTAAACTTTGATTTGATGACAGCAAATTTTTTAATCACTTTCTCATAATTTTATGACATCAACTTAAAACCATTCCAATCCTTCAAAAAGAATTGACATTTAGTCAAACAAAATGATTGATTTCTTTGCAATGCAGTAAGTGCTCATATGCTCAATTTATCTCAAGCTTAAAGATTTCTTAGCTGAAACTTGTCCCCAAGTGAATACAGTTTAGATATGTATTTACACAGTAATTATGACAATTAAATTAGTACAATTTAAACTCTAGTAAAATACACAAAAGTATTAATGGTTGGTACTAAATGCTAAAACACAGTAAATTTCATTTTGTTTCATGTTATTTTCCATTTTCAGTGTGCTGTCACAAGCTCAGTTTAATTATATTTCACACTGTTATCCTTGAAAATGTTTATTTTCTGTACGTTTAGTTCTGTAGTCCCAAATTTAAGCATACTTTAGAATAGTTACTAATCCATGATGTTAACTATAGCAGAGGTCCACAGAATTCTTCAGGTTTTTTTCTACATCATTCTATTATATCCTATGGTTATGTTTACTGCACTTAATGAATTATTAATATTATAATACAAAAACAGTGGTAGATTCTACTTAAATATTTTGCTACTTTTTATTTCTTGTAGTCATTCAGGGAGGCATGGAGAGGCTGAGGGTTGAAAAGCCTAGTTTCTGTGGAAATGTTTACTTAAACTATGGCTTTAGCCAGAGGAACCTTTGGGGAAATTGCAATATAAGCAGATGACTTTCAGTACGTATATAATAACTCATCATTGCAAAACAAGAATGCGGATTCCTTCTCAATTAAGCTGTACTTCACTGGCACAAACGTTCTCAATTCCCTTTGAAAGGAACGTCACTGGCCAGTGACCAACCGAGTCACTAGACTTAACCATTCCGTATGTTCCTAGTTGCTTGCGTCCCTTTATTCATTTTAATGTTTTACTGTTAGCATCTGGCATTTTGAGAAGAGGGACTGGGTGATTAGGTAGGGCAATCTAGTAAGTTTGAATGCTGGTATGGAACGTGGAGCAATGTTGATTACAATTGCGGAGATTTAGGGTTAGCAAACACTGTTTTGATGGGTGCCTCATATAGCCTGGTATCAGAATGTCTTCCTGAGCTTACTGATTGACTGAAAAAGCATCCAAGCCTCCTCTTCACCTAGATCAGACATTCTGGTTTCACCCCAGTGTTAGAGTTTACTATGGATATTTAATACAGAGTCCATTTGAATTTTGCTAATGAATTCACTGTTCATTATTCCTCACTGCTCTGGCAATATGAAGCAAGCTGAAGTAGAAAAAAATCATCTCCCCACATGAAGCATTTCTACATATGGCCATGTTGAATGACAGCTAATATTATTGGTTCTTCATTTCATATGACAGGGATTATTTAGAAGTGAATAGTATATTAAAAACAGGTACAGCCCACTGGATCTCTGAGCAAGCCCGTATAGGGCTCCACACTGCAAGTGGAGGAGCAGACAAGTACAAGGTCCAGAGCTGCAGGCCTACAGACATGGTGGGCTAGGAAGGGGTATTTCTGAATGTCACTTGATCTTCATCCATTTCAAACCTCAGCAAGCCCAAAGTTCAGCAGTTTAGAATCATCACGTTTCAGAATTGAGCACACATGTTGCACTATTGAAAAAAGCATTCCTTAGGAAGGTGCAAAAGTTAATCTATACTCCAGTAACTTATAATACTTATGAGAACAGCAATGGCAAAATCCAACAGGCAGATAAATCTTACTGGAGCAAAAGCCCAACCTCTATAAATACATTCAGGAAGATGATTTTGCTTTTAGATATTCTTAATGTGAAACAAAATAAAACAACCATATGAACATGAACCTATCCTTGCCATTGTTCCTTCACAGATCAGAACAATGACTCAGTATGGTAGTGTATAGTACTGGTCTGAGCACTCACTACAGCAGTTACGATGAAACCACGTGGGCTATCTTGGCTGGATCCAACACAGCAGAACAGGTATCTGGCCCACAACTCATTCCTTGCTGTCCTTTTTAGAATGTGTGACTCTGGCATAAGTGCAGAACAGATAATAGGCTTGACAGATTCTTCTGGATCCTTTCTCAAGTGTCCTGTATCTTTTCCCTTCTGCGTGACCAAGAAAGCACATCTGGTAGTAAAACGCAAATACCCCTTTGTCATATAATGAAGCACGCCTATGCGCATCTAGTTAGTCACTGGGGCACTTTCTGTGTCCCCTGACAGGACAGATGCAACAGGAGATTTAAGCAGTTTCACCTAATGAAGGGCAATCCTTCTAACACATGAATAAAATTGTCCTTAACTGTATGAGTGAAGGCACACTTCAGACCTGGCAAGGAAAAACTGCATTTTCGATAGGGGAAAACACTTGCAAACAGGTGACACAGGAAAAACCTGCAGCTTCTTTGAGAAACTATCTCCTTTTTGGAGGGTATACAGACATGGAGAAAGTGGTGAGAACAAGAAAAAAGGGGGAAATAATTCAGTGGTAATGACAACTTGTGTTATGTTTCCTACAGAAAGAGATGGAAAAAAAGCATTTGCTGATACTGGTGGCAAGCAACTTATAGTCTACTACATTCAATTTGATTCTCCATATGTCTTAATAGACATGACTAGGAATATTATTACTGGCCATAAATACTAAACTAGTCTTATCCTAAGAGCAGCAATAATACTCAGCTATAATGCTCAGCTCTCACCATATCTAGCTGTGAATTTCACAAGTTGACTATATGCACTCTAAACAAATATTCAATTTATCTTACTTTATCTACCATCAATTATACAGAATTATGAATGATTCATCTAATATAGTGGGTTTGTCCTTTCATTCTGTTTAAGACAAGACTCGCAAGAAGTGCTCACAAGCAAGTCAAAACACAACATTAGCCTTGCTATCTTCTGGATCTTTTCAGAATTATCTCTGTATTTTTTTTAACTTGGAATTCACATTCCAAACAAAGGCTCATGACTGTTAGTGACAATAAAATCTTAACTTTCTCTGCATTGCTTTCCATTTCCCTAATGAACTGAAGATCTAATTTTTGCTTTTTCCTACTGTTAATGCATTCTGGAGAGATTTTTACTTTGCTAGTTTACAAGTGACAATGAGAATTTCTTTTTCTCAGAGGAACAGGAAAGTTTAAAGCTCGGCAGCATGAGAGGTTTGGATTGTTTTTGCCAGCACACATTACCTTTAAATTTATGCAAGCTGAATCTCATATGCCAAGTTTTTAAAATTAATCTAGAGTCTCTCACAATCCTCTATGGTTTTCACAAATTGAGAAGTTTATGGGCCAAACTGTTGAAAAATGGCTCTGGATTTCTTTTCTGCTTTGGCACATGCAAAAAAGCATCTGCAGATACCAACCATTTTGTTTCAAAATCAGCATGCCCACTTCGCTTTGTGTGTGACAGCCATGAGAGCCATGGAGCTTTAACTGAGGCAAGGAGCTTAAACACTGGTAAGCTATAATCCACTCTCAAACATGTCATCCCTCTCCAAAGCAGAAATATCCCACATAGTTCAAGGAAGGGATAACAACATTAAAGCAGCTTTTTCATTGACATTATCAGGTTGCTTCACTTCTTCTGTTTGAAAGAACCCTTTTGGAAAGCTATTGTTTTCTCAATTTTAATGGGTATGTCCATATTCCATGAGTGAATGCAGAACAGCAGCCCTGGACTGTGCAACTGACTGATTTGTCCCAGACCCTACTCTGGGCTGTTCCAATCACCTCTCCGCAATGCCTGAGAAAATTCAGGTGTTTACTTATGGATCACTCCCAAAAGATGGTATGGGCAGGAGTGTGTGAGGTTTCAGTCCCTCTGCCCTGCACAGCCCTCAATGTGATCTGCACACCCTAAAACTCCTCCTCCAAGTCTTCAGGCCTCACCACAGTGCAGGCTGCAAGTGCTCTTGGCATCGTGCAGCAAGAACACCATGGCAGACTGCAACATCTGTCCTGCAATGTTACAGACAATAAGAATTATTGTTACCTCAGAACCACACAGGGAGAGCCAGGGCAAAATTCTGTGCAGCGTGGATGAGGACAGTTTGCTCTAGAGGCTTCTTCCCCTACCCAGCATAGATGCAAACCAGTTCATGCCTGACAGCCCCTGGTCCAGGAATCAGTCCCTCATCTGCTACAGTTAGTATCTGCACAGGAACTTTTTTTTAAAGTTAAATAAAAGCCTGCTATTTGATAAAACTGTCTTTGGAAAAAAATCATTTTCCTATCATAAACAAATAATACAAATAATTCCTTAAAAAATTATTTTAAGACTGAAACTATAATTTGACAGTGACTCTAGAGAATGTGTTTTGACACTTAAGAAAAGTTGAGCATTTATCTTTTGATACATTTTAGGTATATAAGCATTCTCCTAAACAAAAGTTAAGTCTGTTATTCATATACATTTATGTCTTTTGCATATGGGAAAGTTGCAGTTCTCTTCTAAATTGGAGTGTTATAATTTCTGAATTAGAAGAACAAAAAAAATATTTAAATGACTCAAAACATCATGAAAGTCAAGCGTTGCCAGCTCTAGATGAAGAATCAGAGTGAACATTGTTTTCTCCAGTACATTCACCAAAGCATGTAATTTACACTGCACACTTTCTGTCATTAAATTCAGCAGTTAATTAGCCTCCTTACCAGCTTCCTGAGAAAATGCTCCTAGTAAGGTCCAGCTTCTCAAACAATTGAGGATTACAAAATATAAGGAATGATAACAGGCAGCAGTGAAAGGGTTATCTTTTGCCAAGTTATTCATGCAAAGCACTTCAAAGAAGCCTTGCAAACAGTTGGTCATAATCTGACATAAAACCTGAATAAAAGACAGAGTCATGGTTATGGTTTTCTCTCATACGTTATAGATTTCTAATTATTTTTTCCTTCACTAGTTTCTTGTAACGCTGTTTACAGTTCACATCAGAAAACTGTGGTGGTGTTCAGTGTTGACTTGACTGGCATTTTACTCCAAGTCTGCCCATTTTTCTGTTCAATTTAGATTGTGAAATTGAGTTCAGAAAGTATGGTACTGAGTGAGCCCGGCCAGCTGTGTTGCTTGACATTCATTGCTCATGCGTTGCAACTCCCCAAGACCTCCCCCTGTTACAAGTCTCAGCCCCTCATGACACCGCTCTACAAGACTTTGCTTCACCTGTGCATTTGCTGTCATCTCTGTTGCTTTTGATGGTGTAGATAATTTCTTAAATAAATCTAACAGTGAATGTCTAATTTGAATAATGTAAGAATAACACTCTGCAGGGTAGGATTTGCATAGGGGGTTTATGCAAATATCTGTAAGTGTTTAAGCCTTCAAAACACTCACACACTTTAGGTTACAGTATTTTCACTTAATGAATATTCTCTGCTGGACTATTTAGAAATCACCTACAAGCATCTTTCTTTACAGAGTAAGTTAATTAATACAGTTAATACACCAGGGCATAAGGGTGAAATTTTTTTATCTGCTCCAAACATATACAAGAGTCTGCTGGTGTCAAATGTGCAACATGGGTGAAAACCAAGGCAAGTTTGTTGACAAAGTAGCTAAGGTTCATGAACCTTTCAGGTGAATCTCCAGCAAATCTGCAGTGAACTTGGGCTGATATAATATTTCTCTGTACACAATGTGAAAACAGACACTTTGAATCCCCTCAAACTACAACTATGTGACTCAATGTTTTTTAAAGTTCACCTGTAGTTAAGAATATTCCAGGTTAACACAAAAGGATCCACATTAGAAAGAACAGAATAGCAAATTCTCCACCCTCTCGCTCCAAAACCTGTTTTATTTCAATTCCATGCATTTTAATAACAGCAACAACAATTTGGAAAGAAAAGGTCTGATGAACATGGCAACTTCAATTATTTGGAGTGTGAGGGTAACACATACCCAATATACACTTAGTTAATTAGTGTAAGTTGGAAATGCATTTTTGCACTTAATCCCCTCCTGCCTCTCTGAACTTTGGTACCTGTTAAAACTGGAGAGTAACCTTTGGGGAACATGGTGATCAAGTGCAGAAAAATGCTCTGCTCCAAGGAAAATGACTGTGTGAGCAATTCCAGCAATGCTACCTGACAGGACAGTAACACCTACAATTTCAAACAAGCTCATTAACTGTTCTGACAGACCCTATCAGAGGTAACATTTCTCTTGATTTCACAATACAATTAAGGTGGGAGGAAACACCCAGAACGGTCCAAGAAACACTCTCTTTAAAGAGGCACAAGCAAAGACCCCATGGGAGTAATGCTGGCTCTAAATACTCCCTTAATATGCAAAAAAGGAGAAATATTTCCATAATGCTGCAGGCCTGCAGTCTGCGGTTAAGGGAAATTCACTTTGAAGAATATGGATTGTAGGCAGCCATCCAAAGCCACATATAAAAACATCTGATGTAAGTCTGGGCTGCAAGACCCAATATCCTTTTAAACTAAGAAAGCTAAACATTATTTTAGCTGAGTATAGAGAAAACACAAGAGAAATTACATGCTAATACTGAAAACTCAATGAATACCCCAATTTGTTTATTTATAAAAAAAAAATAGCATCTAAAAGACAGCTCCATTCTCATTTGCTGAGGATGTGGAAAACATTTTTTCAGTGTTTTGTCCAATGTGAATAAAGCTTTACTTGCTTCTGTCCTTATGTGTTCCAAAGGGCTTTCATCTGCCGCTTGAGGGCAACACAAGTAACAGCTCCCTTGCAGTTTGTGGTATTTGCTGTTATTGAAACCTCTCATGAGAATCCTTTATAAAACTGGAAATAGAGCCAAGGGAGCTCATAATAAATATAGAATAGCAAAGCCCTTAGAATAGCAAAGCCCTTTCATAAATGAATGAATAAGTGAATGACTTGTTACAGTAAATACAAAATATTTGAATACTGAATGCTTACCCTGAAAGCAATTCCAATAGAAACATTTTACTTTACTGCTACAGTTCACACTTATCTCAAAAAAAAAAACCAAAAGGAGGTTAGCATTGTTGGAAACTGGAACCACTTTTTACAGATCCTCACAGATATCTAAATATATTGCCTTGTGGTAATTGCAAAACCATTATTTTTTTAATTCCTTTTTTTGACTAATTGCTTTTGAAGTTGTGAGTGGGCATAGCTTAATTAATCCCATAATGATTTTTGAGATAGTGACACACCAGCTAGAATGCTGTTCACCTTTGTCTCTGATTTCAGTGCACTAAAATGCCAACTGTTTGGCCTACTGACTTTTAATCATACAGGGAATCACTAGATGTTCCTCCACAGTATCTGAATCATTGAATTCTACTTAAGTAGAAAGAAACAGAATGGGTTCGGACTGTATTGTTGTTTCACTACTAAAAAAAAACCCAGAAAAAAAAAGTTAAACTAAGCAAAATAATTGCCTTTGAACTAAAAGCCATGTAAACCAAATACTGTCCATGCTCCCCATCCTGCAGCCCTTTACTCAGTAGCCTCTCGTGCGACGAGACGCACGTGCAGGCCCACAGAACACATGATGGGAGAGCACCCTCAGATACACCCCCACCAAAACCCACTTCTATAACCCCCAGGAGTATCTTGAATCTTGGCTTTTCTAAAAGGAGAACATTTTGCATCCTTTGCCTAATCACCACTGTTAAATGTTTCGAGTGATGTAAAGATGCTTGAATTTCTCTAAAATCCGTGCAGTGCCGCTGCGGGCAGGACACCTCACCAGCTACTGAGGGCCTCTGGGGCCCAGGGAGGGCAAGAAAGCCCTAAAGGCTAGCAGCACTGAAGGCTAATTTTATTATCATTAGACCCTGAAAGCAGTTAGCTTTCCCAGGGAAATAATATTACTTTTATTGCATTTAATATTTAAAATGTGACTTAAATGTTAATAATTAATGTCAGACTATTTTAAATTTCTATCAGTGAAAGCATACACTGCAGCCTATTCCATTTCCAGTGGCAAGAAAACTGTGGGCACTGTAGTCTTTTGTTATTAAAGCATTACAATAGCAGTGTGAATCTGTACAAATGTTAATTTGTCATAATTTTCTCATAGGTTAATATTTACAGTATTTCAGAGTGTATGTATGTGATCTCCATTTTGTACCCGCTTGTCAGTTTTATCTGAACATCTGCTTTCATGGTTTATGTTCACAAAAAGCTGGTTTTTGCAGTGCTGATATGGGATGCAGACTAATACAGCTGCAGTACACTGCCGGTGTTATGGATCTGTCGCTGCAGACTGCTAGCCACAATAGCAACTTCCACAATGTTTGTTCTTTATGACAGATACACCACTGCAATTTGGAGCATAAGAAAACCTCTGGGGAAACCAAGAATGCCAAGATCTTTAGTTAACAGTTGTCACCACTGGCTTGTAAAACACATTTTGAGTCATATCAAAGCAGCACATGGGGAGAAGAAAGGTGAAGGAAGAGAAATTGTTAAAAGAAAGTCACAAAGAGATGGGGCAAATGGCTATACTACATCTTGCATCAGCTTTCCTCTGCTCCCTCCCTTTTCTGAAATCCAGTGGAGTTGAAAACAGTATGCACATCCACTAGAAGAACAGAAAAGTTGACAGAGGAAAAAAAAAAAGAGAAAAAAACCAAAAACCTGCATAGATAAAGCTACCAGAGAAAAAGAATTTAAAAACCCCACAGCTTTTAGAAACACTTAGCAATTTTAATATAGCATAAAAGAAACTGGCAAAAGACATTTCAAAAAGCATAAAAGAGAAAAAAGAACAACTCATCTAGCACCACCATAAAAAGTGAAACAAAAATGTTCACTCTAACAGCCAAATTTATACTTTTACAAAAGAGAGATGAAAGGATGCAATCACATGGATTTTAGAATAAGCTATTTCTGTATATATATAATGTATTTGAAAACCAGCGTCTCTCGGCAACTAAAAGGGATGGAACATAGGAGAAGCCTGAAAAGCCACTTAACCTATTCCCCTGCTTTGAGACTGCACTGACCACAGTCAAAATGACTCCTGAGGAATGTTTGTCTACCCTGCTTCTAAAACTCTTGATGAAGAAGTAACAAAGCTCTCACCAACTTCCTTTGCCAGCCTACTCCAGTGTTACATTACTCTGTGTCGTTCAAAGTTTGTTCGTAATGTCAAACTCATATCACATTTGCTGCATTTTAAGCCCTTGATTACTAATCTGACATACTGCAGACACCGAGAACAGACTGTTTCATTTAGAGTAAGCTATTACAGACTTGATGGCTTATAATGGCTTTTGTCAGCCCTCTCCTGACTAGACAAACCACTCTGCCAAACTTGTTGCCATTCTCCAAATTCTCCTCCATTTTTTCCAAATGTCCCATTTTCCCTGGTGTGCAGTACCACACTCCAGTCTGATGTCTTACAAACATTGTGAGTAGTACAAAAAGATCGCGTCACTTGTCTTTTACATTATACCACCCTGTGTAAGCATTCCTTCATGATGTTTGCCTCTCCTGTAAAAGGCTGACATTGCTGAGTTTATGATTCATTATATCCTCCAAATTCTTTCCCACGTATTTGAAGCTTACTGTGTTTCCCCTCGCCTGAATTGGAGCAAATGATTACTCCTTCCCAAGTGTAATAGCTTACACGTCTCGCTGAATCCTAGTCTCATTTAAGGCCAGACAGTTTCTCAAACTTGTCAAGTTTCTTCTGAATGTTAGTCTTGTAGCCCCTTTAAACCAATGCTATCTGCAACAGACTAAATGCGCTATCTATTCCAGCATACTCGTTCATGAAAATGATCCGAGACTAGACTTTGAAGGAACCATGCTTGTAAGAGGCCTTGCATTTTTGCAGAGAACCACAGACAGCTGCTCCAAGTATGGACACTGCATTCCTCTTATATTAATCTATCTATGTTCTTTTATTTTCTGTATGGGAAAGCCATATGCAACACTGTCAAAAGCTTCCTCTCAGCTGGAATCTAAGCATAGAACTTCATTTGCCTTTGCTCTAGGAAGGCCTTTTGCATTACCATTGAAAGAAATCAGATTGCTGTGATTTAATTTGCCTTTGACAAAACTACGCTGCCTCTTACCGATCACCTATCAGAGATTAATTGTCTCAGAGGTGCTCACAAACAGTTTATTTAATGCCAGTATTTTTTCAGGAAGTTAAGTGAAGCAGACCAGCCTGAATTTTCTCCTGCTCATCCATTTGCTCCTTTTATGCCAGTCACTAGACTACCAATGTATATGTTTACTGGATCCCACTCATCCTATTTAAGATTTCAAATAAACTCACTAATCCTCTCTGATTAAAGCCATCAGGCCCAATTAATTTGAGATCATTCAACTCAGCTACATGTTTTTCTCCTCAGTAGCTTAGCTCCGATAGTCTGCAATTGGCCTTTTTGGCAACCTAGTCCATAGGTGTTTTTCTCTTTGAAGCAAAGATCTACATGCACAGGAGAAAAGATAACACTGTCTTTCTGTTTTTCCCACTCTGAACAGGCTTCAGAGTAGCCTCCAGACTTTATAGCCCCCAAATAAACCAGCCTAGCAGAAGGCAAGAAAATGAGTATAATCTTTAAAAAAAAAAATTAAATTTATTCAGAGGGCTACACATGCTCCAGCCAAGAGATTACTGAATAATTTTTCAAATTGGAACCAAATTAATTTCTGAATTTGCCTTCAGAATAGTGGAGTTTACATGACCATATTTGGTTGAGGTATCAGAAATGTGTGTGTAAGAAAACTTGCCCATCAGGTGCTTTGAAAAAAGCTAGTGATTATTTACAGAAAACTCTTATGCTGAGACTCTTAATTAATAACTAATCTGAACCAAGAGCCAGATATAGTAGAATATCATTGAAAAAAAAAGGAAGCAGCAGCAGATATTCTGCTTATCGGTGCAGGCAACTGCAGAAACATGAATTCCTGACACTGCATTCATCAAACAGGTGACACGATGCTTGACAACACAAGTTGGAGCAAAAATCTGATCAACTTCCCAAAACTTTGACAAGATTACAGACTTGCTGTGAAACCAGCCAGCATGTACTGTGGGAGTCTGTGTGCTACTAGGAGGAATTCCATTAGCTGATAGGTGGGAAATGAAGGGTCCACCCCTAGATCCTGTGAACCTACATTTCAGACACACTAGTGACACAGTCTCAGGCATGAACCTGGTTCTGACTAACTGATTATCTTTTTGCTGGAAGTGACATGCAGGGTGATAGGTGGTTTATCTCCTGTCACTTGTATTTCATAACACAGTCTTTAAAATAAACTACCTTCCTCGCACATTTAGCAAGGCAGAGGGAGTGCCAAAATAAGGTGTGGGAAAGCAGTTTCACAGCATTATTACACAGAACATGTAACCTTTCAAGACTGCTTTGTCTGCAACTACATCACACACCGTGCAACAAATCAGTAACTCATCTCTAAGAAGAAATGTATCTCTAATCCAACATTTACCTCAATAAGGATAATACCGAAACTACACAACTGTGAAGCCAGCGAGTCATAAATCACTGATAGAGCTTTCCCTTTTCAAAGAGAAAGAATATTTTTTTCTATGGATTAAGAGAAATACAGACTTAATGGGTGAATCATACTTATCTGTTGGCTTAAAATAATTTCAAGTATGTCAGGGATCCTTGAACATCCACAGTAAGGTAAAATTGGACATCACATGCTGTACAGAGTCTAATATTGACAGAAGGCTTGAAATTCTTACATTTGAGTAGAAGGTGGTTGAATTATCTGAAGTCAGATATAATGCTCAACCTTGTTACAGGTTTTGAAGTTCTCTGCATGTGCTGAAGAACACACTTTACTGAGCCTTTTGCTCAGTTGAAATAACTGGAAGAAACTTTAATTACCACAGGAGAGCCTGGTTCTCTGCTTGAGGAATAACGTTGTTGCCACTACTACCACTCCTTGTATGTTATGCTTCACTTCTTCTGAAACCAATGAGAGATGTGATGGACTCTCTTTAGATGACAGACTGACAATACCACAGGGAAACTTGCACTTTTCTAATACCATGGGTTGGAGTAAAAAGCTTTTCCAAATAACAGCAGCAGCCTTCTATTCAATGCAATTTAGCAGCAAAATCCACAAAGCATTTCCATGCAGTCTCCAGCATGTGAAAATTCAGTATATGAATGACTATAAAATACCACCTGCTTCCTGTATGGCAGACTAATATAGACCTGTAGCTTGGGGAAAAAAAAAAAAAAAAAAAAATCATAATAAGTTTGTCTCTGGTGTTCTGAAGAAACTTGTCATGGCATTTGAGGAAACAGCTTGGCTCCTGTTTTTTAGTTCAGCATATCACCTATACCAACAAACCTGAGACATGAACACAAGAGGATACAGAAGGGAAATACCAGGACAAATTATTCAATCTCTTTTTCAGAAAGAAAGGCACCTTCATGACAAATGCAGGTATTAAGGGTAACTTCTACAGTAACTTAAAGAGCACAACACTGAGAGGAAGAACAAAGAAACATTTCAGCATTATACAGCTCCAATTCAATGCAATTTGGAGTGTGATGATAGATTTTATTCTTGTGAAAATTATAAAGCATTAAACCTGTATATCAGAGTCAGGCCAGTTTCAGCACTAAAACATTGCCTTGGGCAGCTTTCTTACTTGAGGAGAGGAAAAAGATGATCTATTGCTGGCTTTTATAGCTAGTGAAATGAAACAATAAAGCGGGGTAGGAGAAAAAGAACAAATTTTCACATTGTTCAGTATACTGTAGGTCAAAAGAACTGCTCTGTGCCCCCAGAGGAGTCCTTTCTAAAGTCACATGTAAGAATTAGACACACAATGGGGGGGGGAAATACATTAAGAAATGTGATCTTTAATGCATGAATAAATATACCACCCTAGATATTTCAGATTTATAGTGTAATTTCATTGTGATAAAGAGTAAAAAAAAATGCATCATAAGACCTTAGAAAAGTCAAGTCTGCAGAGGACCCAGAGATTAAATGCAAAGATTGTCCCAAGAGACCTCACAATAGGAAGTAAATGCTGAATACATCCAAAAAAACCTAGTGTTGTGCGGATGAATTCTTGGGTAAGATTCCAGGTTGGTGACAGCCTATTCCTTGTGGAGTAAAAGTTGTGTTCAGAGGACATAAGACAGACACAAACCAGAATAATTCTCTTGACTCAGTAGGTTCAGCACCTTGGCACAGGCACCTTGCACTGTCTCAGAGCACCCCAGCTCCCAAGGCCAAAGGCATTGCTCAGAGGTTTCTCCGTGTATGAATGCTCAAAGTTTGCATAGCAGATGTCTCCTTCTTCCCTCTGGCACAACTTTATAACAATGATCTACGCCTTAACTTTTTGCCATTTTAGTATTTTTTTCACATTTCCTCCTCTGACACACAGTCATTTCTAGTATAGTCATAGTACAGGATCAAGACAGCCTTAGTGGCATCCACGAAATCAACACACAGACATTCAAAATCATAGAATAGTTTGGTTGGAAAAGACCATTACGATCATCTACTCCAATCGTAAACCTAGCATTGCCAAGTTCACCACTAAAGCACGTCCCTAAGCACCACATCTGTGTCCTTCAAGTGCCTCCAGGGATGGTGACTCCACCACTTCCCTGGGCAGACTCTTGCAATACTTTACAACCCCTTCAGTGAAGAAGTTTTTTCCTAATATCTAACCTAAACCTCCCC
>NW_010313416.1:0-1071 GCF_000700745.2 Antrostomus carolinensis
CACAGCAGAGGCCACCATGGCCCTGGGACACGTCCTCATGTCCCCAAGGCCCCATGATGGGTCCCCAGTGATGATGGGGGTCCCCATGACCCTGTGACACGTCCCTGGTGACACTGGTGACCATGGTGGCCCCATGACAGGTCCTCAGCTGTGATGAGGGTCCCCAAGTCCCCATGATGGGGACCATGGTGGCCCTGTGACATGTCCTTGGCCATGATGAGTGTCCCCACAGCCCAGTGATGGGTCCCTGGTCATGATGGCATGTCCCCAAGGCCCCATGATGGGTCCCCAGTGATGATGGGGGTCCCCATGACCCTGTGACACGTCCCTGGTGACACTGGTGACCATGGTGGCCCCATGACAGGTCCTCAGCTGTGATGAGGGTCCCTAAGTCCCCATGGTGGGGACCATGGTGGCCCTGTGACGTGTCCTTGGCCATGATGAGTGTCCCCACAGCCCCCGTGATGGGTCTCTAGTCATGATGGTGACCATGACGGTGACCATGATGGGGACCATGGTGGTGACCATGATGAGGACCATAATGGGGACCATGGTGGCCCTGTGACAAGTCCTTGGCCATGACAGGGGACGCCATGGCAGGTCCCAAACCATGAGGAGGGTCCCCAAGACCTTGTGATGGGTCCCTGGTCATGATGGTGACCATGATGGGGACCACAATGGCCCCATGACAGGTCCCCAGTCATGATGGGGACCATGGTGGCCCTGTGACATGTCCTTGGCCATGATGAGTGTCCCCACAGCCCAGTGATGGGTCCCTGGTCATGATGGTGATGGGGACCATGATGGGGACCATGGTGGCCCTGTGACAGGTCCTTGACCATGACAGGGGACCCCATGGTAGATCCCAAACCATGAGGAGGGTCCCCACAGCCCCGTGACGGCTCCTCAGCCACCACGAGGGTCCCCAAAGCCACCCCAGCGTGTCCCCAACCCCGTCCCCATCCCCAGGGGTACGTACGGGCTTTGTTGAAGAGGTTCTTGATCTCAGCGATGGTGGCGTGAGGTTCCACCTG
The DNA here is from genome assembly GCF_000700745.2 of Antrostomus carolinensis. Taxonomy (NCBI): domain Eukaryota; kingdom Metazoa; phylum Chordata; class Aves; order Caprimulgiformes; family Caprimulgidae; genus Antrostomus; species Antrostomus carolinensis. The sequence goes on from NW_010313416.1 coordinate 1,035, forward strand.
GGGACAACCCAGAGGCCATCAGTGTCCCCAGCCCCTC
>NW_010313416.1:1214-1416 GCF_000700745.2 Antrostomus carolinensis
CCGGGCGTCCAAGATCTCCACCTCGAAGAAGAGAAGAACCTTCTTCAGCTTCTTGGTGGGGGGGACCTGACGCCACAGCCCCAGGATGGGAGGGGACGGGGGGGACACGTGGCCCCCAGGACGGGGTAACCCTGTTCCCTCCATGTCACCAACTCCCGGGGACACGCCGGGGACAGCGCAGTGGAAACTCGATCGGTCCCCA
>NW_010313417.1:0-229 GCF_000700745.2 Antrostomus carolinensis
GAACACGGGGGTCTCCGGGAGAAGACCAGTGTGTCCCCAGCCCCAGCTCAGGGTCTGCACTGTGGTTCTGGCCCCATCGAAAACCTTCCCCGAGGGGTGATGTTTGCAGGGAAATTGGAACAGTTCAGCAAGTGAATCCCTGCAGGAACCGGGTGCTGAGGCAGCCCACGTCACTCCCACACCATTCCCATCTTCCCGTTCTACACCCCCACTTCTGCTTTTTCCTATT